>NC_135874.1:7995538-8020538 GCF_031162955.1 Sander vitreus | reverse complement strand
TCACACAAAAACCTATTGATGGATTTATGAATAGCTGGTGCAATGTAATATATACTAAATGTAATGCCATTTAAATAATTAAAACACTAGCAAATGATTGTAAAATTAATGCTTTTATACAGTAATTTGCATTTAACAACTTTTCCATATTTATTGCACATAGTTGGCTTTGACAGCAACTTTAGTGCAAAACAAAAGCTGTGGGGCATTTGGTCATAAATTGAGAAGAAAGCCGTTTTCAAAACAAAAGGGAGTTTTTTTCTTTAATCTTAACTACACTGTTTATTTTTTATTTGTATGTGTTTCTGATTACATTGCAGCTTTTGAATTTGATGAGAATAACCTTTTGTAGCTCTTTAAGTGGCAGGTTTTCCATAAACTCCTGGCTAAAAGCATCTCTGGATATGTTCAATGTCATACAGTAGTTGACCTGCTCGGACTCAGAATACGCTGCAGCTAAAATTTGTCCACTTTGGAAGGTCTTTTAAGTTATAATTTTCAATTCCAAGTAAAATCACAGGTCATTGGATTTTAAGTTTAAAGTTATTAGAGTTTTTGCAAGATTCTTTGGTTTTGTAAAGCCGAGTCTGAAGTCATCAAATGAATGACTCGCCTCTCTTCACAATTCTTCAGTTTTGAACATGGCGGTCTCTCCTGTGACCTCTTCAAGTCTCTCCCTGCTCCTTTCAAAGCCATTAGTTTGTCCTCAGCAACACATATCTTATAGTCTCAAAGCTCAATTCCAAACAGCCTTCGCCAAAAATAAATAAATAAATAAATAAATATATATATATATTTTTTTTCTTCCTATGAGTCCATGCTTGTGTGCATGCATGGACATGCATACAAGTGCACTTCTTGTATGAGTGTGAGTGTGTGTGCTTGCACTTGTGTGTGATAATGGGCTGTGTCCATCAGCACACAGAACACGAGCCTTCTGTACCAGGCAGAGGACACACTTAATGCCTGTGACAGGGTCAGATCAAGTGTGTACAAAAGGAGAATTGAATCCTTTGAAAAACAGAATCCAACCAAGGACAGTTTTCCCATTTGCCAAGGAGTAAGAAAGAGAGAGGTGTATAGAAAGGTAGGTGAGGGGGGGAATGGGAGAGGAAAATGGTGTAGGTGCCTGCAGAAGAGAAATGTGTTGATCTTTTGAGATGAAAAGCTCTACTTTCACAGGCTGCAAAATGGAATGGTGGGCTTCGGGGCCAAGGCTATAAGAAGAGGAGTTTCTTTGCCCTCCAGGTCCTTTTGTTATCCCCTCATCAGTCAATCTCAGAGGAGGTGGAGGTACGAGGTGAGGGCGTAGGAGGAGGTGGCTATGACAACTCTATGCCCCACCAGCAAGAAATGGGCTCCTTCCCCGGCCCTCGGGCGGGGTAGATAAATACACAAGCTACCTTACGCTGGAGATGAACATAGGAGCAGAGGAAGAGGTAAGATTGAAGTTTGAAGCTGGCACAGAGCAGAGTGTTAATGAGGGGACGGCACAAGTAGAAAAGGTTCCAATGGGCTCTTTTTAGAAGGTGGCCCCTCTCGCATTATATTCTTGACTCCCCTCCAGGAGGGCCTAATGACACTCTCCAAGGAGGAGGAAGGGGGGGGCTGACATACCAAGAAGAAGCCCCCCGAACTCCACAGAGGAGGTAGCCAAGAAAAGGGAGAGAGAATGGTGTCACCACTAAAGAAACGTGTGAGAAGGAGCTCTTTTTCTTAAGACTCTTCATGTGCCCATCTTCCTCTCACTTCAATCTTTCTCTTCTCCGCGGCTCACCTCTCCACCTCCACCCATCCTCCCCTTTATCGCAGCTCTGTCCTCTGGAGCAGGATGCTAATTGTCACACACACACACACACACACACACAGAAGCACTATTTTCCATTAATCTAAGTATGTACAAGGAGCTAATAGCTAACTGAGCTGAATGATGGTTTCATTGTGATTTTAAGCTCCATCACAGTCAGAAATGGGGACCCTTAAGGTAGCACGCGTAGAGTGTGGTGTATATAAAAATTTTAGAAAATTCCCCATCCTTCCGGATTTTTTTTCTCGCCATCTCCAAAACAAATTCAGAATTCACACCCATCTACCCCCAACCCTTTCTATTCCCCAAGAATGTCAAAGTATCCATAAACAAAATCAGAGGGTACAGTAAGGTTTCTAATCAAGGCAATCAGTGCTGTTTTCAGAGGTTTACAGCGCAGCAGCAGCGCTGGTCTCATCTTTGTCTGTGCTTTAATTACTTGCTTCTGCATTTTGATGGAGGGGGGGTGACGGGGGTGATTGTGCCTTATCACCTATCTCCAAGGACAAAAGACTACCCAATTACTTTGTTTGGATGCTAATGATTGCATTTCATTAGTAGCCGCTCTTAGCCCTCCTCACCCAGTAAATGAATGAATATGCTGTAATTTCAATTATTGGAATTATGAAAATTGCTTTTAAAAAGACGACGCGGGTATCATCAGCTTTCCACTGTGACATAATGCCATTTTAATTTCTATAATAGTTTTAATTGTCAGTGGCCCCGCTGTGCATTAATCATTTAATTGTATTGTCTTTTTCTGCTGCAAACACCTACACCCCCTGAACACCCACACACTTTCCCGCCCCCGCTTTGAAAATACAAATCACAATCAGCACTATCATCTTGATAGCGATGAGAGACGATGAAAACAGAACCAAGTTAGAAGCGTAATTCAAAATGGTAGGAGATAGTTGTTCTTTGTTACAGGGGAATATGCACAGTATTTGGACTACGTGTGACCTTTGATTTATCTGACATTTTGGTCAGATTTGTCAAAAAAAAAATTATATAGGCTCATTGAAGTAGGTGAAAAATGAAATGTTAGTTTTAGTTTTACACTGCATTAAGCTGAAAGTCACACTGAATACAAGCAGAACTATAGTATTATTCTAAGCTATCACGTTCTAACATTTATTCTTTCTATGACTATGGAGAAAGGTTAAAGGTCAAGGATCACACAGACCTCTTTTGAGAAGAACAGTGTCTTTGTGTCCCGGAAAGAACTGTATAGTAACAACAACAACTGTATAGTAACAGTATTCAGATTGGAGAGTAAAAAATACAGCTTCTCTTATCCATGTT
Organism: Sander vitreus; assembly: GCF_031162955.1. Lineage (NCBI taxonomy): Eukaryota > Metazoa > Chordata > Actinopteri > Perciformes > Percidae > Sander > Sander vitreus. Next base: position 8,017,426 of record NC_135874.1, on the reverse strand, counting down.
TGTGTACAGATGTTTGTTTTTTAAAATCACATTTAGTACATTTCACAGCACTTTGAAGACACCACATATGCTGTAAGGCAAAAATAAAACGGTAAAACCACAGACAATTATTTCATAGCACAAAAGGCCAGAAGTGCAGCACTGTACGATGTAAAATCAAATACTCAACAGGTCAATTTATTCAGTGTTTTATACGTGTGGAGCTGGAAGCAGTGCAGCAGCAGCAGTCTGACTGGCAGCCTTGAGAAGCTCTCCACTGTCTCCTCCATCGCTCCTCGAGAGGGAGGTGGTCAAGTGTGCCCCCTCAAACAAACACACTCAGATGCCCATGCAGAACACCTTGCCAAGCCTTTTAGCCACAGCTATTTTTCTTAAAACTCATGTCATCAAGAGCACCAGAGGCATCGCTCAGGCTTGAACTTCTGGGGGTGAAGTGGGCCGACGAACAGGCAGGAAAATACATCAGTGTTAGGAGGATCACGTGTACTCCCCATGAATACATCATGTAATGCCTCAACCTCCAAATGTGGTCTTTCTAGTGCATTTTGAAAAGAGAAGAAATCATTCTGCAAGGATACCACCACCGTTTGTTATGCCACTAAATTAGTTGGAATCTAGCTACATAGAAAAAGGGCACTTCAGATTTTCTGAGATCAGCCTCTCTGGAAGCACAACAATAAATTCTCTCATAGACATATGAAGCTATTGTAGCACAGAAGAGAATCGTGCACTAAAACCAAAAACACCTAGCAGGTGCCAGAATGGACAGACATGTTTAAGCATACATGCACACTCAGTGCCCACTTTATTAGGTACACCTGTACAATCTAATGCAGTCCAAAAGAACAGCCCTGCCATTACATCAATCTTTACGAAGCTCGAAATGTTCAGTTTTCAGTGACATTGTTGTAAATGTGTATATTAAATCATATGTTAATTTGGTCATGGTGAAAGGTGGGGTTGTGTTGTCATTCCCATTCACATACATGAGGGAGGCAGAATATTCGAAACACCTCTCATTCACTTCTCCACGGTCGGTATGTGGTTATCACAGATATCAGCTCTTCTCCCTGACTTATGACCTGAATCATAATTCAGACAAATTATGGAGACTTTGTGAGACCGCTGCATTCCTTCCTGCAGAGAATCTGACTTGTGTGTGGTTTGTCTGTACGCACTTTGCTATTTATTTCTTGTACAATCCTAGTTTGTAATTATATTTATACATATTTTATCATTCTTTCAATTTTTTCTGTTGATGTCAAAAGAAAGACAAAAAAAAAAAAAAAACACAACACCTCTATAACATACCAAACACTATGACCTCAATGCTAAAACATAATTTAATTAACACGTCTATGACAGTCTTAACAAAAGCTGAACCGCCCCCCCTCCTCCACACAGTTACTAGTAGCCAAGGAGGACACGGAGGATTTAAAAAACATGATGGACTCTTCAGAAGAGGTAATTATTTTCACTCAAGTTTCTGCGCGGAAAAGTCGCCGGACGCCACAATCTTCTGAACACAGCCATACTGAGAAATACAGAGAGTGTTGTGTGGAGCATTATTTAAGCATTTGTTTTATAGCCTTATTATAAAGTTTTACCGACTTTTAATTCAAGTGCAGTATTTCATGATCAAGTCAAAAAACAACGTTGAGAAATTATTTTAAAAACTGCTCAATCTGCACCGAGATTGAGATCCACACCAAACTCTTGGCACTTATTCTTTGATCTAATCTATGGCTGAACCAAATGTCTTGAGATCTATCATACTAACTAACAAAAAGATGAACAAACTAACCAAACATGCATCCTACTCGGTGGAGGTCATGAATTCCCTGCATGTCCTGTGAAAGCAGGACCAGCTGAACTGTAATTTAAAGCCATTCTTATCACATTTCATTTAAAATGTGATAATAAAAAGCTGAATTTGAAATCCCTACTTCGCTCATAAAAAAACTTTCTCAAGTAAAACTTTCTCAAGTAAAAGACGAAAACTGAACTTCAATGAGGTTATTCCACTTCCATTCAAAATAAAGATTCTCCAAGAAATGTGAGTTTATATGAGCCAGGTTGCTCTGTTCTTGAAACATCTTGATAATTAGTGTATATTCCACAGTGGCTCAAAGTCCCAGAAACACAGATTGTTTCTAGTTGTCTCATATGGTGCTTTTATAAGTGCTGCTGAAATCGACAGCCATTAAAGTTGTTGAGGAATCATCTCTAACATTCGGCACAATGCCACTCTGAAGGCTTTTTTATTTGTGTGACCCAGACCAGGCGCTGTCACTCACGAGTGCCAAGACGGACGGAGAGAAATAAAAAAAAAAAGCAAGTGCGTGACAGAGAGAATGTGGGGAGAAAAACAAAAAGAGTGCAAACGGAAGATAGAAAAGTACACTTGTTTAAGAAGTGGATTTACAAAAGACTTGACCTTGGTGAGTTTGAGTTATACGACTACGATTCAAAAGAAAAACATTTTGGCAAGTTATTAACACTTCGGTCTTCGGGCATAGGGTCAAGAGGTCTCTTAACATACAGTGAACAAAGATGGAGATACGGTTTCTTTTTTTTTTTTTTAATGATGGTCTATAAAAAAGGAACACGACCTGGTTGACAGGCTTTCTATATCACATCAATGGCAGCTTGATGAATGCCTGGCCTGTGACCAGCTCCTACACAAGTGTGCCACCTTCTGGAATAAATGGGGAAATCTATCAAGGACAGGTAGCTTAAACAGGGATTCAGTTTAAGGATTACTTTGTTTCGAGTACAACTAAGCCAAGAAAAAAAGAATCCAGATTTATTTGGCTGTATAGACTTTATGCTGGGTGCTTCTTTTCAATTTATTGCAACTTTAAAACCCCTTTGTACAGCAAAATATCCTTTAACATATCCTCTGAAGCTTTCTGGAAAGAACTGTGGTAAACAGTGGTACCCCATAATGGTAATTGGTACACTACCAATTAATTTATCCCAATTGATTAACCTTAAGAGTATTTTAGTCAGTGCACAGCAGGTCAGTTGAACATAGAAAAATGTGAAAATAAAATCCAACAAATATGGAGAATAAACTTTCCAATAGTAAATTAATAAATATTTACTTCACTTTCACTGCAATTCCTTTTCCCCTATAATTAGTAATATGTGGAATTTTATAAAAACCTTTTAGGAAATAAATTGCCTTTTTTGGATAATTAAACAGATAAGTAAAGTGTTATCAAGAAATTCAGCAGTAATGGTTTTTGAAGAATTAGCATTACAGTTGTCAGAACGATCCCCACTGTTGGCCTGCATGGATATATTTCGGTTATACTTCTATTTGTGGAGCTGTCAGAAAGGCTGGTGTGTGTGTGTTAATACTCGTGAAAGCCTGGGTGTATGGATGTGTTTGTGTATTTGGGGTTGTGGGGGGGCCGAGGGACCGAGAGAGAAGATTGGGGAGTGATTCAATCGCTACACAAATGGATTTGGCTAATAAAAGGAGCTTCTGATCCTGACTGGTGCACAGCTGGAGCTGCCCTAATTGGAGAGGGTGAAGAGTGGAGAAGGGAGTGGAGAGAAAAGAGAAAGAGAGAATATGGCCCCCAGAGAAAATGCACCTCTGCTGTAACACTATTGCCTCGACGAGGATCATGCCAAACTTTAATACTGGTGAAGAGGGGCACGCGCTGGGAAAGAACGTCATGTGGAGGCCCATCGTAGCTCAATGTTTATATTCTCACCTTAAAAAGCAGCTCAATAAATCTTTTTGTAATCATTCTCAGTGTTTTAAATATCTGATGAAGGGTGCCATGTGAACAAAAAGTGGTCCGCTCTGAACCCCACTTCAAATCAGCAAGGACAATTATATCAATAACTCAGCCTGATAGGTGACAACAGGAGCCTTATAACCAATTATCAGCACTGAGTACTCGCCACTTTCTGTCTGTGAATTGCAGTCACTGTTAAAAGAAATCAAGATACAGCATGCAATGCACTTTTATTAATGACCTTACTTATTATTGGACCGGAGAAAGTTGGAAGTAAAATATATCCTACTAGTTCAGGCATGAAATGAATTCACACTTGAAGTCCTGAATAGATTTTTTTTTTTTTTAAAGTGACCTGCAACAATGTTGCTGTTGTGGAAGCGTGAACACGAGAGTGCGCACAAAACATCCAAAAAGAGCTCAAGGCTCACCTTTTTGACAACTACTACAACTACTGTTGAGCAATAAATAAAAAAGAAGAAAAACCAAACGGATTTCACATCTCAGCAAAAGGAAAGAAATGTGCATTAAACCTTATCTTATTCTGTTACCCAAAAGCAATATGCTAACTCATAATACACTAAATAATTGCTTTCATAAACACCAAATCAGTCGTCATGTGCCGTTAAAGTGCAGAAGTTTTATTCAATTTTGCTGCCACAAAGGTTCTGTTTGTGCTTAACAGTCTACATGGTTTAAAAAGCTGAAAAGTGGGCGCCTGGGTAGCTCAGCTGGTAGAGCGCGTGCCCATATATAGAGGTTCACTCCTCTACGCAGCAGTCTTTTGCGGCATGTCATTCCCCCTCTCTCTCCTCTTTTCAGCTGTCCTATAAAAAATAAAGGCCTAAAATGCCCAAAAAATTATCTTAAAAAAAATAAAATAAAAAAAAAGCTGAAAAAGCTTTTTTTATGAAAAACAAGGTCATCCCATCTCAAGCCTTTGGGTAGCACCGTTATCAAAGAAGATTGTATATGAGAAGTAAGTGATATCCTCAGAGTATCCGAAAATAACCAAGCTGCTGAGGGGAATATATCCTGGGTCAAAAGCATATTTTTCCAAAATTATTCTAACAGTTGACATTCCCAAAATAGTTCCTTTGATTTTGCAAAAAATTGACACACTGAAGGTATATTCACATATAACCTTAAACTGTATAAACCCACGCCTGGTGTCTACCAAACGTGTGGAATTGGGCTCCGAAACCGTTACAAATCACTGTTTTTTAAAAAATAAAAAACATTTTCAGATCTTACACTGCTATGGCTACGATTTAGATTTAGGTTTAGGCACAAAAACAACTTTGTTAGTGTTTGGCAAAGATGGTTTATTCTGCTACTTACTTTGTTAAGCTTCAGGGACCTTTGTTGTCATAGTTACAATGATAACCATGGGGTTAAGGTTTGGGAATGGCCGTGATCGCGGTTAAAAGAAACAAACGTTTAATGTCGGTGGGAAACAAAAAGAAATTCCTTTGTCACATGAACGTGAGTATACTGTATGTTATTTTCTTTTGGTCATTTTCTGAAAGAACTAATGCTGTCGTTTTAAACATTTATTATTATTGGGACATAATGTGCAATAATGGGACTTTAAGTGCAGTATCATGGTCATAATCATTCAACATTTATTTACACCAACCTGTACTTGAGGTTTTATATTGTGCATATGCTACATGACACTTCTCATACATATAACTCACCAAGAAGCAACTTGAGATATGAGCAACTTATGGTCCTTATAGTTAACCTTTTTTATTATTGTTGCATTGTGTATATTTTGGATCCGTTTGTTACTTTCTACTTTTTGCAATCTTTCCTATTTTGTACTGCAAATGCTGCATAACAATTTCCATCTGGATCTTATCTTAGAGAGTGTGGAGTGTTAAAGTCAAGTTTGGACCAAAATGTAAGATTTATGCGTTTTTGCGTACACAAAACATACAAAGAGAACAGGGGTCCGTTTCAGGAAGGAGGTTTAACAAACTCTGAGTCTAACCCTGATCTCTGAGTTGATTTAGCCCGAGATGGGAAACTGAGTTTTCGGTTCCAGAACAGCTGATTTGACTTGGTTCAATCAATCAACTCGGAGTAGGTTCACTCAGAGTTAAGCGCGTGCACTACCACAATAAAAAGGCAGCATGAATGGAGCCATGATACTACGATTCACCATGGTAACAACCACAAACAAACTGGTCGGCGGAAATACTCATGCGCACATACAGAGTGTTTGAACATGTATTTAGTTAAAAAAGCAACACAGCGGCTGCTGTAAAATAGCGAGAATTGGTGTGGGAGAAAATGGCTGCTCGAGTCAATGAGTTAGCTCTAATATAGCGTATTCATTTCATATTTAATCACAGGTAACCTATAATATTACTGGTGAAAACTGGAATGGTATAGGCTACACCTATAATTTCATTTAGGTGCAATCCTGCGGGCGAAAAAGTAAACTGCACCATCATTAACACAATTATGATTTACAATCATTTATTTCTTTTTAATGTCTCTTACTGGTTTGTGTCCAGGGAACTCTACACAAACGTTTAAAACACGTTTCAGAGCGAGGCACACTTTTCTGACGGCTCTGTACAGTGGCTTCATATGCTCCGCATCAACAATGTTGTAAAGAAAACTGCCGTTTGCAAAAAAACATAATGCGACACAAATAATCTGCTGGGATGTAAGAGCATGTCCACGATGGGTGACGTTAGTGATGTGAGGACGGATAAGGTTATGTAGGCTACATAACTGATAGACAAATGAAAATGCATCTACCATAGTAACTGACTCTGAGGTTAAGTTACCTCTTTCTGAAACGGGCTAGAGATACCCCTCTCTCTCTCACGTTTGATTAACCTCCCTTTCTGAAATAGAAAACCCAGAGTTTCCCTCATCTCAGGGTTAACAAACTCAGAGTTTTCACTAAAGCTGCTTTCTGAAACGGACCGCAGGTGTCAGGACTGCCTGAGAAAGTGTGTGTGTGTGTGTGTTGAAAAGAGAGCGAGAGAGAGACAGACAGTGAGAGAGCTCTTGTGTATTCTAAAAGCAGGGTGTCTCTTCCAATCACCCAAAACACAAAGAGCTGCTCAGCGGGAACACACCAGGGGGGCTCTTAGGAAACCCATCAGCTCATAGGAAAAGGGCAGAGGAAAGACTTATAGGAAAAAGCTGTATTAGGAGGAACGAACGAACGAACAAACGAACACACACACACGAAGTAGGAAACAGCACGGGAGAAACCTGACATGTAGAGAAAACTGGGAACCACCCTTTCACTTCAAGAGGAAATATTTGTACAGCATGTGTCAAAACTGGAAGGAGAATGTGGACTACTTGGGGAAGGAGACCTACACCCCAGTGCTGCCCATTTAATAAATCCCAAAACCTAAGATCAACATATTAGTGTACAAACACAGACACGCTGTCAGATCTTGCGGGGACACTCACACACAGAGGTAGGCCAACAGACCCTCCCACCGTGTTTCCATTGTAGCGGCCATTGTAACAGTTTTGTCTGAGCCATATGGGCTGGTTTAGGGATGTAGACCCCCGGCAGCTGAGGCTTTGTCCCCGTGTCACAGAGGTCGCTAGGATTGTGTTCCCAGCTAATTCCCTCTTTCAGGGACTGCAGATCAGAGTCTATAATGATCTGGGCGGCCTAGCACAGGGATTACTGCTGCTGCCTCTGACATCAACAGGCTGTGTGTGTGTGTGTGTGTGTGTGTGTGTGTGTGTGTGTGTGTGTGTGTGTGTGTGTGTGTGTGTGTGTGTGTAATGAGAAAGATAGTGAGATAGAGAGATGAAACATTGTCGCTCCTCCTTAACAACAGGAATCAATTGATTCCCCCCCTCACACCAAACCCACTCACCACACCGAAATAGATCCTCCCTAACACACACACACACACACACACACACACACACACACACACACACACACACACACACACACAGTTTTCCACCTCATTTCCCTCAATCCAGTTTAGGCAAACATTATTAGCGGAGAAAGTGAAGGCAGTGAAGGGAAAGTAATAGCTTCTTGTGTCTTCCCTGACCTCCATTGTCATCCTATGATTTACAAATTACAGGGTACTGTCTGGATATTACACCTCTAGTGTAGCCACTTCTGTCCTTCCACGACTAATTAATCCACCATTTAAATCGAATTATCTCATGTTCCTTATCTGCCATGGTAGAATTAACATTCAGATCTTTCACTTTAAGTAAAACCAGTCCCACAATGGACATATACTCCTAAATACTAAAAGTAATTATCAGCCAAATGTACTTAAAAGTATCAAAAGTAAAAGAACTTGTCATGCAGAATACCACCATCTGCGTTACAATATTATATATTATATTGTTGATATATTAATACTTATGCATTAACTTGTAAGAAACATTTTAATATGGTTGAGCTCATTTTATCTATTATATGAGAGCTGAAAGGATTAGTTGATTAATAAAATAGTCAATAAAGAGAGAATTAATCTTCAACTGTTTAAATAATCGATTAAGTTATTTTTCAACATTACCTCTTTCCAGCTTCTCGCTTGTTATGGTTTTGCTGTTTGTCTTATGGGATAATAACCTGGAAACTCAGACAAAAAAGTAAAGCTGATCAATAATAGAAAATAGTTGGTTTCAGGTACAGCCCTTGTGATGTATGTTGGATTGTTTAATGTACTGTATAACAATCATATTTGATATGCTCATCATATGTAATTTTCAGTACTAGATTTTGTCTGTACTGCAGTTTTTTTGGCATTTATCAGCCGCCATATACTCTGATAACGATATATCTGAGCTAATATAAGCTGATAGAGCCTAAAAGTAACAATAACTGTTGACTAAATGTAATAAAGTTTAAAAATAGCATACCATGGAACTAAAGTATATAAGTAAAGTAAAAGTATTTAAGTACAGCACTTTTATGCCGTTTCTCTGTAGTTATACTGCAACACAGTGATAATATTTGAGCATATTTTGCTTTGTGACATGTGAAATGATACAAGAATGAAAAAATAAGAGTCTCCTTCTCTGGACATGATGCAACAAAAGCATATCAATTACTTCCAGGAAAAACTATGATGCACAATTGAATTCATTCATTTGAACATTGTTATTAACCATGCCTGACATGCTTCCAGGAAATAGGGAATCAACCTAAGTAATCAGATATATACGTGTTCCTAAGAACAGAGACATCTACATCCTAAATGAAGAGCACTCGCACATATATACATGCTGAAGACCAAGCACCATACTCTTCATGAAGTACTTTCAACAAGGCAGCTGAAAACAAACTTTTTTGCTTTCCTTCATTCCACTTTTAAATGTTCTGCTCTCATTTGGCTCTGTAGGCATCTTTCCATATTTTATTCTCTTTCTTCTTTCCCCCGGTGAAAGGGACTTTCATTGAAATTCAAGCTCTCAAGGACCGGCACCCATGCAAGGCCAGAAGATAATAGGGCGACCTATTTACCCAGCAGTTTTATTTATCTTTTTTTCCCCCTCTGCTTTCCCTCCTCCTCCCCCCCCCAGCTTTGGCTAGATCATGGTCGCTGAAAATGACAGCTGTCTCCTGTGCATTAGCATTGCAAATGAGATAGAAGAAAAAGAAGTGGAGCTTCAGTGTATTGAGCCACAGGCCTGCAGTCTGGGCTGGAAGAGACCAAGTGCTGCCAGGACACCGTGGGACAAGGAGACAGCAGTGCCATCTGCGGCTTTGGACAAAATAATGTTTTCATGATTCAGCCTTTTGATTGTATTTTCAATATACTATACTACTTGATGACTTCATTGCTTCATTGACCAGTGGCCACAAGCACACATGAAATATGTTAAAGGTTTTTTTTTTTTTTTTAAACTCTTTTTCATGGTCAGTATGTGGAGCAGATGGTCAGGGGGCACCTGTGTATGCCTGTCATGTCTGTAATGTTAATATAAATACAGTAAATAAATGATTTTTTACTGAAGCGCCACTTAGGGGTGAAATTTCATTAAAATTTTACAGGGTTTTTCAGAGTTCATTTGTGCACATGCAACCTAAATTTGGTTGTATCTGAATCTTATATTGAAGAGTTATAGCGGTTTATTCACACAGGTCACAGCCACTTATGTAGGTAACAAACTCTGGTAACCAATTGTAGGAAGCAGGTGAGGAATACTAAAAAACAAATGAAACTGTTGCCTTGATCATTGATGTATTAAAATTCAACTGCAACTAAATTGCCTCTTTTTTGACTGCTACAGGGGACATATCTGCTCTGTAAATCACAAGTAAAGTGTTCTTCTTTGAGGAAAAAAACCAAAGAGGGAGACATCTTTATTTAATATTTTTTGTTTTCATGATGACATGTCATCCCTAGTTCCGACAGTTTATGGTATCCATCTACCTTGACACCTTATTTGGATACAGTATCCATCTACGCTGACTTTACATAAAGCAGTAACGTCCGTTTCCTATAAGCAGAGCAGACGGTCACACTCAACCAGACAGCAACAACGCAAATTAGCCATACTGCTAAAGTCTCCTCTTATCGAACTATGCACACACATGTATTATACATTTTTTATCCATTAAAGTTTTATATTTGTAGAGCATAGAAAAGTGAAAAGCCAGCAGGAGAAATACAAATGCCAATGGGGAAGCAATTTTCATTTTAAGTGAGTAGATGGCATCTTTGAGTTTTGGTATCCAGTTCCGATAATACATCCATAGTGCTGATCCAAGAAAAATCACAGAAAAAAATATTTTTCCTTCTACGCCTCACGATTCATGAGCTACTAGCCAAAATGCTAAATCTCCATTACTGGCCACATGGTGGCGCTATTGATGCTGCTATTGATGCCATTGTTCAGAGTCTGAGGGCAAAATTCTACGAACCCGGTGTACCATGTTTGATGTCTTTAGCATGTATAGTTTTTGAGATATTTGATGAGAAAGTGCTCGTCCACATTTTAAATGATGTTTTTCTTCATCTTTCACATTGTGGCAGTGTGGTTTTATGTTGATGGTGTGATCATAAATGGCAATGCACATAAGTTTGTTTGCAGACGGTCATATATTCAGCTTTTTGTTGGGTTCATGGGATGGTCAATCAATGCAGGATTATCGATTTCTATTCATAAAAATACAATGGTGCAAGGACTCTGCACATATTGTGTTGAAAGAGGGAAAATTAATTTCTGTGATGAATGCAGCTGTGTAAAACCAGGATCGATTAACACAATGTATTAAACATTCACTCAGTACATGTATGTTAGTACCCAAGGACATATCTTATTAATTTCACTTCTACTCGGAGGCAATACAGGTAGGGGATTGTTCCAAACCCCCGCAAAGAAGTATTGTCATGGTAACTGGTAAAGACTTCAGCTGCATGTATTCTCATGGAACGAATACACACACACACACACACACACACACACACACACACACACACACACACGGAACGAGACAAAGGCAGCGTTGTGAGAGAGGCTGTGAAACTTTACATGGGAGATAATTCAACATGGATGTTTTATGCTCACCGAGCTTTGCTCTTGGTTATGTGTTGTGCTCTTAATGAGCAGTGGTGGAATGTTACTACAGTACAGTAAGTACATTTACTACTTGTACTTTACTTGAGTATTTCCATGTTATGCTAATTTATATTTCCACTCCATTACATTTCAGAGAGAAATAATGTACTTTTTACGCCACTATACAGTATCTAATTGTTATAGTTACTTGTTGCTTTGCTGATAGAAATTTGAAAATTAACCAGTGTTTCTCAACTGCTTGTGACCACTTACAAAAAAAGCTGTGACTTGTTGCACTTTGTCACATATCAGATGTCTGAGTTTCCACTCTTAACCATCCCCTTCACTTATATTTAAAGACATTTAAACTACTCTACCTTGAATAATAACATGTGTATGAAATGTTTTTTTTTCCATAAAAAAGGTCAATTACCTTAAAGCTATAGTGCGTAGTTTCTGTCGCCACCATGAGGAATTCTAAGTAATGACAACAAAACTGTCGGCGCGTCCACATGATACAAGCCTTCCGTGATCGCGCACCACCCCCACCCCTCCTCCACGCAGTTGCTAGTAGCCAAGGAGGACATGGAGGATTAAAAAAACATGACTCATGGACATGGACTCTTCAGAAGAGGTAATTATCTTCACTCGAGTTTCTGTGCAGGAAAGTCACCGGACGACACAATCTTCTGAACATAGCCATGCTGAGAAATACAGAGAGATCCGACTAAACTCATTTGGCAATGGCTTGAATGTAACGGAAGTTCGTTAATTTAAAAAAAGTTACGCACTAAAGCTTTAATTCTTAAAATGACATGTCCTCCTCCTCCCTCATTAAACAATCCAGAATCCCTTATCATGCAAATATTGTTGATTTCAAAACTAACTAATTAAACATAAGGTGTCTCCTACTTCACAGAAAAGTCCATTCTCAGCGAGTGTGCGCTGGAGGTTTCAAGTTTTTACGTCGCTTTTGTGTGAGTTCAACTCAGCGACTCATTGAGTTGCATATTGGACAATAAAAGGCCTCAAAACTAGTTATGCAGTCAGAAAAACATAGAATAGGTACACATCTCAAACCAACATTTAAGGTGAGCACAAAGAGACTTTTCCCCGTTTAGCAGTTGAAGCTGAAAACAGCCTTCAAGTGTCATATTCTGCAAAGCTCAAACATCTGAGTGTAACACATTTCTGAGTGAAGATAGACTTTAAATATTGTAATTGTTCAAGGCCCAAAGAGGCAAAATTACCCAATATTTTACAAAAAACCAAAGATTACAAAAAGGTTTGTCTCTAATCTTTGCTTTTTCTTTCTTCTTTCCTACTCCATATTAAAGGGGTGATTGAATGCAAAACCGGTTTGACCTTGTCATAGCTGAATAATGACAGTTTAGTGGGTAACTAGGACATACATAGAACCTCAAAATCCCATTGACACCTCTTTCTTCTGCAAATCTCATAATTTGAAACTGCCTCTGAAAACGGGCAAATCTCAACGAGCCGCCTAGTTGACGTCAACTCGGCGGCTACTCCTCATTTGGCTCTAGTCTCTCTTTGTCACGCCCAAACATTTACATAGGCTACACCACTGATCTGAGGTCAGCTTAGTCTTCCGAATAGGTTGCATAGCTAGATCTCAGAAATTGTATACATGTTAATCTGCTATTTTACCACTAAATTCACTTCTGAGACTTTTTTTATGCAAGAGATCAACTACGTAGAGGTCAAATATGGGCAGTTTTCCGAAAATTGATGGCTAATTGCAAATTTTGTCCGACTGTGTGTCACAGTTCAGCAGGAGCTCAGCAGGCTACATGACAGCGGCCGGTGCTGCCTCGCCGCCCGGCGTGTCCTACTTCATAGACTCCGGCTCGCTGTGAGCTAGCTGGATCTCCGTCACGAAGGGAAGCCCACAGCGCTCCATACCCGTGCAAAGTCACCGTTTCTGGGTTACTGGACTACAAAATGCAGAGGCCCTGATGGAACTCCAGGGCCTGCAGCTAGCCACGATCTTTACCCCATAGGATTGAAGGGACAGTAGCAGCTAACGAAACCCCTAATGTTCACAAACACGCATTAAATTGAAATCAGACACCACTGTTAGCTTTATAAGACCTTGGGGTAGATGTTATATAAGTGGGGTGACGAAATTCAAACTGTAAATATACTCTAATTATGCCGAAAGTGAAGCTAACTAGCCGCGATCTGTACACATAGGATTGAAGGGACAGTAGCAGCTAACGAAATCCCTAATGTTCACAAAAATGCATTAAATTGAAATCGGACACCATTGTTAGCTTTATAAGACCTTGGGGTAGATGTTATATAAGTGGCGTGACGAAATTCAAACTGTAAATATACTCTAGTTATGCCGGCAGCTGGCAGCCAGCCAGCTCTGCGGAGCCCCGGTAGTCCAGTAACCGAGAAACCGTGACTTTCACTGGGTATGGAGGTTGCTGCTTTCTCGTCACTGTGTGGAGCTCCTAGCTAAAGTCCGACACGTCTTACCAAATTTGCAATTAGCCATCAATTTTCATAAAACAGCCCATATTTGAGCTTTATAGTTGATTTCTCGCTTAAAAAAAGTCTCAGAAGTGAATTTAATAACGAAATAGTCCGACAATGTATAACTTTGCAGTGTCTGAAATATGAGACCTGCTGTCTTGTCTCCAATGTGTTTCTATGGGATTTGCTCAAACCAATCAGCGCGCAGCTCATCTAAATATTCATGAGCATACCATATTTGGAAGAAAAGCTCTTGTTCCAAATAGGGCCATATTCACAGGGTAGTTCAGGGCCTAATAAAATAGCATTGGGCAATTTTCAGCCCAACCAATGTTACCCTATTAGGAGACCTTAAGGAACAGTGTAAAATACCCTATATAATCATTCAATCAACCCTTTAATTCTTTTTACCCAACTCAGATTATTTTATCCCTTTGGCAGGGCCCTCACCCCTAGGTTGGGAACCACTGGATTAAACTACCTATAAAGTAGTTAAACTAGCTATACCTTGACTAGTTACATCAGAAAATATATAATAATATATATCTAATCTATAAATATATCTGTCACTGGAGCAATTTTAATTGATATTTTAAGTAACTTTTGCAGATCTACCTCTATATATACACACTTCTTCCACCACTATCGGTGAGAGTTACCTGAGAAAGATCAGCGATGCTTGAGCCCACCTAAGATTTCATGGGGCCAAAGAGATGCACAGAGGAAGGACAAGTAAACTGGCTCGGCTCCTTTACAAGTGCTAGAGTGGCCATCCTCCCACTGCCAGTCCCTCGCATAGGACCACAATTAAATTCTTGGCCCACTCATTCTTTTCCTTTTTTTTGTCTCTTGAGAAGACACCTCACTTGAGAAACCACTGAGGCTGCTTTTTAAAGGTCCCTCTGTGGCAGGGTGACAGAGGACACCACTCTCTGCCTTTTCTCTCATTTGGAAAGAGCCAGTGAAATTGAAAAGGGGGTCCTCAGCTCCCTCCCCGCAGACCCTCTCTACCCCTGCTCCCCTCCACCTCGCCCCCCGCCACGGCCTGGGTGAACTCCCTTGGTCGGTTCTCAGACCTCCCCTGTCTGTGTGATACCAGCGGTATTGTGAGAGGCTGACAAAGAACAGGAAGCCCGGGGGTCGGCAGGGCCGGCCTGTAGGTCAGCTCAATCAGTCTCTGTATGATGGATGCAGCGCGGGGGCCGGGTCACCTGAAAACGCAGCAAACACGATGGCCCAGTACACGCTCTCCTGCCCAGCCTCTGCTCTTTCCCTCTTTAATTATTCCTCTCTCTCACACACAAATACACATACAGTTATTGTCTACATCCTTCTGTTGGCTGTATTTTTTTTTAAAAGACACTGTATGACGTGTATCTACATGTATGTTTAGAGGAGAAAGAAAACAGGCAGGAGATTTTATAGCATGCAAAGCAAGAAGAAGATTTTTTTTTAGCCTAGCAACTTTTTATATAACTTATTAGTACAAGATTACACTTAATATAAATCTGCAACCCCATCACATCTACATGTCGCTGCTGTCCACAAAATCTCTAAATTAGTTTATGCTAATTCTGTGCTAATGCTTTCTCAGATTATTTTAAGAATTGGATAAAGAAAATGTTCCTTGTTCTTAAACTACATGAACCATAAAAATAATAGAATTATTGGAAAAAAGAATAAATAGTTTTCCAATGAAAACTGTTGGCAATGCTGTTGTAATTTGGATGGTAATGAATTTAAAGGTTACCTCTGAACTGTAGTCATTTCACGTTTGCTCACTGCAGGTGCCTTTTTAATGATTAGCAAGAAACGTAACAAAACAAGTGTTTAACAGGAAGAAAAAAATGGGATAGGACGATAAAAGAGACATGCAGAATTAAGTGTTCACCCCACAAAATGAAAACTATAAAACTAAGAGAAAGCCAGAGAGATTCATTTTAAAACTAACACCAGTCTGATACAAGTGACACCCTGATGTGAGTAATTGTAATTTTGATATTATGACATTCCCCCACCACTTTATCTGGCATTGCAGCAGCCTGACCACTTTGTGTCAGTGGGTGGGACGAGGTGTGTTGGTGTGTGTAGGGTGGTGTCCATCGTTGTCAAGGAGACCCCTGTGTGTGGGAAGCAGCCCAAACATGACAGGGCTGAGTTTACTGACTCAAGGTGACTGGGCCGAGGGCACAACAGCACACAACGGGGGGACAATGGCGGCTCCATTAGTGCTAATGGGGGACACATGTAACAGGATTAGTGTGAGGACACCTGGGGGAGGGGGGGACCACATGGGGAGATGGTACACCCGTCCCACCCCCTCAACCCCTCCCTGTCCTGTCCCACTCCATCAAACTTGCACAAAACCAAGAGTCTGTTTAGAGGGCCGGGTGGCTGCCCACCATGATGTTTGCCATCATAACCTGCAGAATGTGTCGACAACTGCAGCAGGAAATTTAAATCACTAGCATTTTTGTTTTTTACATGTTAATGATGAGAAGAGACAACATGAAACTACTTCAGAACTGATTACGCTTGAAAGTTAATGGAAATCCAGCCCAAAACAAAGTTTTCCCCGCATATACATGTATAGTAGTAATGCCATCAGAGTTACTGCAAATAGAAATCAAGAAACATCTGGCCCAGCAACTGTTCTGAAATAAAAATGGGCTGAGTAATTTGTGGAAACTTCTTCAGTTACAGACAAATGTGAAACTGTTAATAAGCAGAATAACTTAAAAGTAATTTAAAAAAAAAGAGAAAGTTTTAAATATTTACAGCAGAACAACTACATCTCCACAACTCACGCCTTCCTTAGCAGCAATGTAAATCAAACGGAAATAAATCTGCGACAGAGCTCAATGAATCTCCAATGGTAGACTGTGAATCTTCCCCGGGTCGTCCCGCCCCTCCATCCCTCCCAGCTCATCCCTCATCCCCAGTTTTCCGTCTCCCCCTTCTGCAAATTCCTGCACTCTGCCCAAGACGCCCAGTCAATTAATAAGACATTGTCTCCTCCCCTTGGAGCCCGTGCACAAGAGGCCACCCAAGAGCCAGCAAGTCTTCTCTCTAAAGCTGCTTCACTGGTGGCCCCCAGGAATGCCAATCGCTTTGGGAACAGGCAGAACAGGGTAGGATGGATGGGGTTGGACGCTGGGAAGCTGGATAATAGAAACAGCCCCATCATGCTCATGTGCTGGGGCAGACCAGTCAAAAATTGGAGGGCAACAAAAGGAAATGCGTTCCACTCCCAAGGATTGGAGGCACTTCACCCCTCTACAGTCCTAAACCCCACCCTCTGACTGACACACACACACACACACACACACACACACACACACACACACACACACACACACACACACACACACACACACACACACACACACACACACACACACACTCTCTTGAGAGAACATCGCATTGACTTACATTCACTTCCTGCTGGCTTACCATAAACTTAGCCCCAGTACTAATCTTAACCAGCGAGCCAAAATCCATGATGAGACCTGGTTCAAAACATCTGCACAGGACTAGTGGGGTGTCAAGAGTGAGTCCCGTCAAGTAGCCTATAGCAAATTCCAGCTCAGAGCTCAAACTCCTCCATCATGTCCTGTCCCATTACGTATTCATCACTCAGCTCCCCCATTTGAGGAAATGTCCTTTGGGACTGCGTGGACAACTTGTTTTCAGCTTATGGAATTCTTTGCAGTTCAATGTAGCCTATATTATTGTTTTTAGCTTATCTACATTCATGGTACTTCGTTTAACTTTGTATATTTCATTTAAATGACTGTTTTAGTAATATGCTGTGTTGAATGTTGTCCTGTCTGTCCAGCAATCAATGTCTTGCAAACAGTAAAACTACCTACCTAGGTACTAGCTAGAGCCCCAAATGAGAAACTTCCATTTTTACTTGTAAAAGGAAGGTGTTATTTCCTCTGTCAAAAGTTACAGAAGGTAGTTTTTACAGTATATTATGTTATTTTAGACAATAGTGTGCTTCCAACTTTGTGGTAACAGTTTGGGGGAGGCTCTTTTTCCTGTTTCAAACTGATAATGCCAAACTATTAAGTGAGGTCCATAAAGAAATGGTTGTCAGACTTTGGTGTGGAAGAACTGCAGAGAACCATGACTTCAACCCAGGGAAGGGAAGAGTACTACAATATTTTACTCAAGTAGAAGTAAAATGATTTGTGTAAAAATTAGGGCTTCACAATTAATTGCAATTTTATCGAAATCGCAATATGGACTAGTGCAATATCCAAATCGCAGAGGGGCGCAATATTTGTTCAAGGCGAAATATGTGTCAAACCATTCTGAATGAAGTATTTTGGTGCTGCAGAGATGTCCCGGCCTACAAATCCTATCCTACAGACTACAGAAAACCTCTTTGTTTGGTACAGAGCCTTGCAAAAATCAAACTATAATCATTTTAATTTTTTAAGATTAAATATTAGTCGTGGCTTGGTTGGCTGGTTATGCATCGAGCAGTGGTCCAGGGTTCGAGTCCGACCTGTGACAATTTCCTGCATGTCTTCCCTCTCTCTCTCTCTCTCTCCCCTCTTTCTCACCTAGCTGTCCTGTCAAACATTAAAAGGTGGAAAAGCCTAAAAATAATCTTAAAAAAAGATTAAATATTAGTCAGTGAAAATGAGAATAATGATACAAACATGATCATTCCCTTCGTGAATCATATCGCAATATCAGTCAAAATAATGGCAATTAGATATTTTCCTCATATCATGCAGCCCTAGTAAAAATGAACTCAAATCAATAAATATGATGACAATGTTACATGATAGTACTATTGAATTAAAAACATTTAGGCTGCAAAATGAAGTGTTTTAACATGTCAACATACAGTGGAATATCACACCACAGAACCTGTATGTCCAAACCAACAATAACTTCCATTTCTAAACATGGACATTCAACTGATCATCAGCAATAAACAAAACGAGTTCCTTCTTAAGCCACATTAATTAAATAACCTGACACTTTAACAGCAGAATAAAACATCACCAAGGCAGACAACACAGAGATGACAATACAGATAATATAAACTCCACAGCAGCTGCAGCCACAAACACGCACATTAAAGCAAAAAGATAGCTACACAGTTTGAGTTACACCATCAATGTGTGTGTTGTAGGTACTCACCTGTCTGAGCGTCATTCTGCAGCGTGCAGTCCTCCTCCATCTGCTAGATTCAACTTCTCTTGGAGTTCATTCTCCATGCAAAGTATAACCAGTCCACTCAGCCTCTCTGGTCCCAGTATAACCAGTCCACTCAGCCTCTCTGTCCCAGTATAACCAGTCCACTCAGCCTCTCTGGTCCCAGTATAACCAGTCCACTCAGCCTCTCTGTCCCA
This sequence comes from Sander vitreus, assembly GCF_031162955.1. NCBI lineage: Eukaryota > Metazoa > Chordata > Actinopteri > Perciformes > Percidae > Sander > Sander vitreus. The sequence continues at coordinate 7,998,264 of NC_135874.1, read as the reverse complement.
GTATAACCAGTCCACTCAGCCTCTCAGCAGTCACAGCAGGGATTATTGTCACAAACAGCAGAACACCGGCACACACCTCACTGAAGGTAGAAGTTGTTTCAGTGGACGCAGAAGTCTCTGATGGAGGATGCACCTGTGAGCATTTTAGCAGTTAGCATGATAGCTAACCTAGATCCAGCGTGCACCTGTTGCAGGGTAGCCTAACCCCAGGATTCTTTAAGTTAAACGTAAGACTTTTAAAGACCTTTTTAATACCGCCTAAGATGACATTTAATGCCAACTTCACGGCCATATAATGGAAAATCAGGCCTGAGAGAAGACTTTTAAGGCCTTATTTTTAGAATACTGAATTTAAGACTTTTTTTGTATTGTTCATTGAACACGTGGGTGAGTTTGATTTGGGTCATTTAGCCTGGCCCAGGTGCGACCGCTGTCTCACATTCCCCGCCCCGCACCTATGGCCGCACCTGCGGACACGAGCCGGACCAAGACCTGTCCTACGAAGCAGCTCAATTGGTTGGGGTTAGGCATTTAAACCTCGAGTGGTTAAGGTTAGGATAGCCGATTGGTCAGGGGATAGGACCTGTACAAATGGGGTTACGTTACCTTTCGTAAGCATGGACGCCTGGCCAATAAATGCTATTGAAGGGCGGGTCTTGGCGTGGCCATAGTGGGATTCGGAATTTTTCATGTCACATTTGTTTCTACTCTGTAACGGACTTATAATGTTGCGAATAAACAATAGGCTACTTGGGCGCCTGGGTAGCTCTCCTGGTGGAGCAGGCGCCCATATATAGAGGTTTACTCCTCAACGCCGCGGCCGTAGGTTCGGCTCCGCCCTGCGGCCCTTTGCTGCATGACATTATCCCTCTCTCTCCCATTTCATGTCTTCAGCTGTCCTGTATAAATAAAGCCTCAAAAATAATCTTTAAAAAACAAACAAAAAAGCTAGAGGCTAATCCTTGGCAGCGGCTCGGGTTCGAATCCAACCTGCAGCCTTTTTATGCGTGTCATCTATTAAAAATAGATAAACACTTCCAAGAGTAAATGTAATTCGTTACTTCCATCCCTTTTAGATCAGTCTATGGTATAGGCTATATGTTGATTTGACTGTTGTTGTTTTTGGCTCTCATAACTTATATGAATATGTTTTGGTAGAGGAGTTCCTCTTATTTCCAGGGTTTCTTCTCCATGTTACACTTTTTGAGTGCCATAATGACAAGTTGGCCACTTCCAGCACCAAATAGTAGGCTATAATAAAATCAACAAACAGGAATTTTACTGACAGATGAGGAGAGTCTTTTGGAAATAAAGGCTAGTTGACAACAATAGGCTACATGTTGACATGAATAAAGGAAAATTGCAGTTGTTTAAAGAGTGCTTTGAAGGTGTACAAAAAAGGGTTTTGCATTAATAGCCTAGGCAGAATTATGCTTCATAGCACAACAAACAAAGATTCACATTGTCTTGTCTGTCTACTATTATTGCTTGCAAATTTGTTGTCTTCTCTACAAAACTGCATCAGCAATCACTCACAATGTACTACTGTGTAATTAGGCACACAAAAAGAAAATGAAATCAACTGACCACATCTTATACTTATAGGCTTCCTTTTGAGTCTGTGGTAAAGGGTTTTGAAATGTTGGTCTTTTTGGGTGTATTAGCTGATCATCTCCCTCAAACAATCTCAATAATGGATTTTAGAGTGCAGACCTTCCATCTGAAAACTTGCCCACAGTATACAACACATGTTTAGTAATGGATAGTATTTTAGTGCAGAGAGGTTTCAAAGAAAATATATGTCATGTATACACACACACACACACACACACACACACACACAGAGGACACACTGTGTAATGAGTTTCTCCTGCTCAACGTCCATATTGACAACCGCATTGCAAAATTAGCCAGGTAAAAGTGCTTTATGAATGCACCGTCTGTATTGTTGCATGTAGTAGCAAGTGGGGTGAAACTGCAATAAGTGGATTGAAAGCCATGCATAAAAAAACTGCTTTGCTTTTTTAAATATTGTGCAGAAGTACTGTATCAAGCTGACTGTGTCCTGCAGAAGCCACCATACATTTGGAAACATGACCTGCCCGCCAACTGTTGAAATGGTGATGGAAAAGCAGAAATAAAACTGAAATGTATAACTTAAAACCCTACAAACAAAACTGAATACTCTCTCTCTCTCTCTATATATATATATATATATATATATATATATATAGAGAGAGACTATTTCTTTGAGCAACTGTGCACACAGATGACCTTTGACCTTTTTGATGCATTGATTGAGACCCTCTCAACCCTCTTGTGTGTGTACACCAAAAACTCAAGGTTCACTTATTGATATGTAATGTTTTTCTTTTTTTCTTTTGGAGGAGCAGTCCAGCTGATTGAGAGCCATAGAGCATCCTCTCCTGTCAGTATATGGTAGTACACAACAGCAAAGACTGTAGCTTTATTCTCTGTGGAGAAAAGAGCTGCAATTAGTATATTCATTGATCAGTAGATTGACAGAAAAGTAATCAGCAACTATGTTAAAAATCATTTAATCTTTTTTTAAATATTTATTTTCAGCAAAAATGCCAAAGATTCACTGGTTTTAGCCTCTCAAAAATGAATATCTTTGGGTTTCTGGCAGACAAAACAAGCAATATGAATAAGTCTGTTTTGGCTTTGAGAAAATGTGATTCCACAATTTTCTGATATTTTATAGA
>NC_135874.1:7865538-7990538 GCF_031162955.1 Sander vitreus | reverse complement strand
AAGTCCCGAATTAAATCGGGGCTATTGAAATAAGCAAGTAAACAAACACACAATAAATAAAGAAAGAATCTGCCAAAAAAAAAAAAAGCCCAGAAAACAAAACAAAAAAGTAAAGTTTCAGATAACATCATGCACTGGGGACTTAAAACTAACCAGATATCTGCCTCAAAGTGAGAGCTGTTACACAGTGCAAAGATCACCATTTCTGTCATGCAGTACAACATGGTAAATAGAGCAAGGGATGGTGTCATAATAAAAGGAGTGTTTGAGGTCTGTCCTCATGGACTTGATGTTTTCATAAAGGGCAGATGTTTTGCAGTAGTTTTAAAACTTTGGGCAGTAACACAAGGGGCAACTATATTGCCTCAAAATATCTTAATGTCTTACCACCCTTAACTCATAGACTCAAACTTGTCCATTACCTGATTTAATTGCATTTTTTGGCACATAAACCTTTTCATTTTCTTTCATCTGAAAAGGAAGCTACTTGAAGCTGCCCTTTGGCATCTTGGATCTAAAAAAAAAAAACTCAACCTCAAATTCCTTGAGGCATTCACCTCACACTAAGCTGATCGGAATTTTCCATTAGGGATATTCTGCTCAATCCAATTGGTTGTAGTGATAATGAGGCAATTAAGTCCTATACCACACAAGGTAAATCCACTGCTCAGTATAAGCCCATACTGACTTGAATGATCAGACTATAAGGAACAGAGGCAACACTGAGTCTTAAAGTGGTCATACTCCCACATTGGAGGCAAAAATAAGTCTAAATATAGCTCTTGTAGAGTCACATCCCCTCGGCTAGCTGTACTCCCCACAGAACAATAAAACCCCAGATTTGGCTGAACATACTACATCCACATTTGGTTGTTTAAAAAAAAAAGAAGATGTTTACACGTTTGCTTCTTTAATCCTTTTCCACAAGGAAATTACTTTTTTTGAAAAGTGGACACAGCAGCAGTTCAATCTCAAAATTCACCAGCCACCATAGAGTCCAAAGGACTTTGGTTAGATACATTTGACATCCATTAACCAGTAGCTAATGGTGTTAATCTCTCGCCTATAATAGTCTTACAATGTCTACATAACTGTGTCTCTAACCTACTTGAAGCATTCATGTCTAAGATGATTACGAAGATGAATTAACAACCATCTGACTAAATGGAAACGGTCTTTAGAGCTGATAGGAAACAACACACACACATACACAAAATGTCTTTTTTCTTCTTCTAAAGACTCACTATATTCACTATTTCTTTTTAGATCAGTCTGAACCATAAATAAGTTAACAATATAGATTATCATAAATAAATCTCAGTTGTAAAATTCACATATAAATACCCTGCTCCATCTTGCAGAGACTTCCCAGAAAAGGACCCACGTTACGCAGCAGCACGTTGCATTTCTGCTCTCCCTTTGACAAAAAAATACAGAGCATCCATGGTGTAAACACTACAACTTTCCCTTTAAAACCTCTGTAGGCATGGACAAAGACAGGTAAATGGAGCGGACAGAGAGAGAGCTGCGATTTAAAGAGACTGAAGATGTCTCTCCATTGTTTGTCTGGACCTGGGGCAGTAGGGCAGCCCTTTTCATTTTGGACACTGGTGACAACTTCTTCCTGGTCCAGTCCCTGATTGACACAGTCCGTCTTTGAAAGTGAGAGAGAAACAAAAGGGATAGGCTATTGCTAGTGATGATTGACTGATTGATTGATTGATTGATTGATACTGAGGTGACGGTTGCTGCTCCTGCTGCATGCTTGGTTTTGGAGACGTGCGGACGTCCATGCAATCAAGCCAGAGGCAGAGAGCTGCCGGGGACAGAGAGAAGAAGAGAGCGCTCTCCACAATGTTCCAAGCCGTCCTGTGGGTCATGAAGCTGTCCCTTTTTCCTCTCGGTGTCTCACTGTTCTTCTGAGAAGTGAAAGGCTGGATGCGTTAGTTGGTGCTCAGAGTCTGTTCCCAGGGCCGCGGGTGTGTTGACGGGCATGATGAGAGGCGTGCTGCTGGAGGGCTGCAGCTTGGTGTTGTCCTCTGGAAAAGTCTTCTCCTGAGACTGGGAGGAGGAGGACGAGGAATGGGTGCTCTCACTGGAACTGCTGCGGGTCTCTGTGCTGGTACTTGTCTTTTTCATCTTCCTCCTCTTGGCTAGTGGCGCTTTGTCCACCGTCTGCAGGCGGAAACCTTCCCGCTTACATTTGTTAAATGCCTGGGACAAAAAAGGGGATTGGTGAGCCAGTTGTTTTCTCTGAATGATTATTTTTCCAAGGGATGCACCAATCCTACTCTTTCGGTCTCCCTGTGCTGATTCTAATTCCTCAACAGCTGATATTGAGTACTAATCCTTTTACAGGTGCTTAAATAGAGTCAGCATCAGCACTGATACCAATTCAGCGTTATTTGACAGGTTTTGGACTAGTTAGTTGCAACAATATTGCTTCATCAAGTGTGCGTTTAGCAATGAAATTTTATTTTTTGAAACATTTTTCACGCATGACATACAGATCTATCTGTTTAGAATAGGGCTGCAACCAATGATTATTTTCATTATTCATTTATCTGCCAATATTTTCTCTTTTAAACAATTTTATCTAAATTTCACAGTAAATTGTGATCCTGTTTTACTTTGGAGAATTAATCTCATAATACACTTAAAATAATGTTAATCTCTATCTTCAGGTCAATTGGTAAGTGTTTAAGAGTGGATTCAGCACAGTTCAAGCAATTGTTCAATACAACCGGAAACCCAGAGTTCCTTACCTGACCTACAGAATTCCTGGCCTATATTTAAAATTAGCATGCACTGCTGATCATTTCTTACATGAAAGGTAGCTTTGACATAAGTGTGGACGGAGGCAGTAGAGGAGCCAAGAATGTCCGGGGTCATGAGTGGGTTGGAGGACAGCTGGCTGTCGTCCTGGAGCCAGGCATTGTAACGTAGGCCGCACATCTTAATCCTCTTGTTTGGGTCCACGGTCAGCAGCTCTGCAAGAGCAAGACACAGATTTACCATTAGCGCTCTAAATACACGAGTAAGGAGGTGAGCTACAAAGAGGAAGGGATTTGCTATTCAGGTAGCTGAGTCACTGTGAGCTACTTTGTGGGTTTAAAGTTCAATCTGTGATTAAATTAAACAAATGAGCAGTCCTGCTAAAAACATTCCATATTTTCAGATATGTTGTCACTTCAAAACTGGGTGACAGGACTTTTAAAACAGATACCAACTCTATATACCACAACTAAATCTAACTTAGTAATATTTTCTAATGCTGTTAGGATTCATTCACATTAGTTCACATCTAAAAATTGGAGTAAAAGACGGCTGTTTTTTCAATTATGATTAGTTGAACACACAAGTCCCATTATTAATCTTATTCTTTGTTACAAGTGAGATCACACCTGTACTTTGTATGGTCGTATAATTTAAATAAGGGAGAACCATGGGACAATGTTCTTGTGGTCTCGTAATTTCTTGCAATTACAGTATTTTAGCCAATTTACATTAAAAGCACACTATAGGGAAACAACTTCCTCTAAAATCTTAGAATTTTGTCACTAATACACTAAAGATGTGATGTGAAATCCACAGGCATAACATCTGAGCTTTCACTTTATGAGAATAAACTTCTAGCATACAGTAGTTCACACAAATCATTAGATTTAAGAACAAGCCACCAGTTCCATCCTGACCTTGTATCAGGTCCTTGGCCTGCTGGGACACATTTCTCCAGGCCTCGCCTTCAAAAGAGAAGTCCCCCTGTTTGATTTTCTTCATAATTTCCTCAGCACTGGTGTGAGTCAGGCTCTTCTCCTGACACTGAAAAGGAACCTGGCCAGACAGCATGGTGTACTGCAAACACAGCAAAACCACAATATCTGCTGTTAAAACACCATGCATGCAGTTTCCAGGTTTAAATATCTGCACTGTCAATTAAATCTAAACATTTTGTGTGGCACAGGAAATGCTACATGTTATTTTTTTTTTTTTTTATTAACCACGTTGCCTACAATGAGCTGGCAAAGTAATTGGGCATTAATGTTAGAACAAATCTGCTGTTGAAATAACAACTTTAAAAGCGCACTTGACCGATCACGACTGTCCACATTATTCCATTGTTATGCTGCATGTTGTTGACCGTGGTTGAACCAGCACTAAACAGAAGAGTCTGTGCTTAGCTCAACATACAGGATACTCTCACCTTGGCCTGCTTACATCTGCCCGCAGATTTCTCATTAAAATGACAGTAGTTGGGAACAGGCCTTTCGGCAGTGGAGGATCTGTCCTGCTCTCTCCCTCTTTCTCCCTCCCTCTCTGTGTCTGCTCACTTTGCTTCCAGGGCATTGTGCACACAGCTTGTCAGTAGCCATTTCATCAAAGCTCCATGAGGCACACTACTCCCATATCCCCCCAGGGGGCATCGGTGTGAAACAACACTTGCACAGAGAGCCCAGACTCTGTATGGATGACTGGCCAAGGTCTAGAGCCACTCTCCCATGTGCCCTATCCTTCTCTTCTCTACCTCTCCTTTTAATTTCTCTGCTCTACAAAGAAAAAGGTTGAATTAGGATGAAATTTCCGCTACTGGGAAGCAAAGTCTCATTTAAGCGCAGCATTAACCAGCTCTGAGAGCCTGGCTGGTTGCTCTCCATTCCGTGGTGAGCATTAAACTGTGTCAGCTCACCACAGGATGCTGACGGTTGTAGCGCTAAGCAAGAGAGGGAGATGAATATCATGCAAATAAGATTAAACAGAACATGCACACACATGCATGCATGTGCGCATTCATACACACACGCACGCTGAAAGCCTGATTTTGATGTGGGGTATAAGTATCCTCAGTAACTTTTAACCTAATCACATCAAATATTAAATATTATAAATACAATATAAAATATGAATACCATTCTCTCTGCATAGTTTTGCAGATACGTTTGTCAAGCAAATCAACATCAGTGACCATTAACCATCATTTGGATTAATGCTGCCACTAATGAACATTTCCTTTTATTGATTAAAGTATTTTTTCCATCAATTGAGTAATCATTACATCAGTTTAAAAAATAAGGTCCATCAGAAATGAGCAGATCCCAAAGGGATCCTCTAAAATTGCTTTCACAATCCGATAAATAGTCGAACAACTCAAAGTTATCAAATTTAAGCAAAGAAAATATTCAAATTTTAAAAGCCATAACCAGCAATTGTTTGGAATTTTCTTCACTTGATAAATAACCTAATTAATCAGTTATCAAAATTGTCCGACAGATTTTGAACTAACCAATTGACCACTTGTTTCAGCACTAAGTTAGATGTTGTATTTTCTTACATTATAATGTTTACAATTTCTGTTCAAATTGCTGTAAAATAAAATACTGCTGAGTGGTGATAGGTTTCTTTCCCATCAGGATAATGTTGAATAATAAATCATTCTCCATCGGTTTAAATTTGGTTTTAACCTGAGCATGGCTCCGTCGTCCCACACCCACTCACCAGAATAACTCCCAGGCTCCACAGGTCACAGGACTCGTCGTAGCCGTCATACTTTAGTATCTCTGGAGCTGCGTAGTGCAGGGTGAAGCAGGGAGTCTTCAGGAGCTGATTGTCTGGTGGTTTGAGGCGAGCAAAGCCAAAGTCTATGATTTTTATCTCAGAGTTCTCACTCTCATCTGTGAAGAGCAGGTTCTACGAAGCAATTGGGAGACACGGACAGCAATCATTTTTTTCTGCTCAGCAAAACTGTTTCACTTAAGAGCTTACCAAATTGGACATCAAGACTTGTCTGACCAGGTACTTTTGACCCATGTTAGGGTCGACCAATTCTACTCGTTTTGTGGAAGACTGCAGAGTGAGAATGACAATGCGACAGATCATACAAAGTTCAGAAAAAACACAGTCATTCTGTTTTAAAAACTTTTGATCCAGTGGGTCTGTATTCATTAGAAAGACACAAACCATGCTCAGACAGAAAAGAATTTCGAGCTGCAGTCCTGCTGTGCATGTCCAATACCTCCGGTTTAAGGTCCCTATGCACCACTCCTACGTCGTGCATGTGACTGACGGCCGACACCAGTTTTCGCATGATGCGGCTGGCCTCGGTTTCGCTGAAATGTTGCTTTCTGCGGATCCTCTCCAGCAGCTCCCCTCCACCAAGCAGCTCCAGAACCAGGTACGTGTGGAGCTACAGAAAACACACGCACAGAATATATTTACACTTCTCACCGACCTCTGATACACCCAATTCCAACCTTTATTCTTTGACATGCTCTGGAATAGCACAGCAGGTGCAAAGTGTGCGTTTTGTAATGTACAGTATTTTCAATCTTGCTTTCACAGCTCAAACTGCTTGTTGAAAACAGCTGAACGTGTGAAACTGTAGATGAGAATGTTTCTGTTGCATAATAAATATAGCCCAAAAAGCAGCCCATCCTTGATCTCATGATGTTGAGATCAAACCATAATGGTATTGAGTAAAAGTGAAAGGGGCCAAACAAAATGGGAAGGGAATAATGTGTCTGGGCAGCGCGGTAGAGTTTCTCATTAGTGCTGGGTCTGGGGAACAAAGGCAGGACTGGGTTGAGGCGAGGCGAGGCAGCGCTGCTTTGATCTGGGTCACAGGCCTCTGAGGTACAGTAATAACCCTACTGAGCTCATCAGGACTAAAGTGGTGCTCCTGGGCTTGAAGTGCCGGGACTAATGAACCTGTACACAGCCACACAGACACACCTTCTGAGGTAAGCTACATTCGGAACACGTGCACACTTAGTTTGGTTTGAGTGTGCGGCTCAATTATTAACACAAGTAAATCTAGGTTGTTTCTATTCACTGCTATGAAATGGGTGTTTGTACAGCTGCAGTTTAAAAATACATTTGGTGTGAAATATTGTGCGCATGAAGAGATGTTATAGGACAATACATTAAGAGATAAAGAAAGACCTTGAGGGCTCCCAGCAACCCCATTAATCTGCCTTGTTCCAGTTCCAGGACTTAATAAGGTTGCAGTCCCCACAGGCTCCACAGAGAGCCATGCAAAACTGAATTTATGGTCGCAAATGTATCCACCGCGAATAACCTTACCTGGTCGTGGTAAATTTCTTGTAACTTGACAATGTTAGGGTGGCCATCGCAGAGCTTCAGGGCTGCTACTTCCCGCTGAGTCTGTGCCTCCATCCTACAGCAAACACAAGCAGGAAGCCAGATAACTGTCACGAAATACAACATAAATACACAGTAGAGTGAGAAAGTGACATTTTAGAGGGCAGTTTTTGTATCCTTTAACAGGTTTTCAATTGACATTTTGGTCTAATCTGGACAATTTTTGAGGAAAAAACGCAGTCATTTTGTAACTTTACATTACATATTAGCAAATAATCAAGTCAGTATAATATATCAAGAGAAGACAAGGCAGGGTTTAAAAAAGAAGACAGATTATGACCCACTACCTTTCTACTTTTTATATGACATTTGTACAATATAACCTTTTGACCGTGGGTTGTGTGGGGTTGACATTTTCTTCTGCTTGGTTATTTCACACAATTCACCTATTGTAAGGTAGCTCATAAGGTTTGGTTCTCAAATTCTCACATTTGTAATTTAAAAGGCTTTTTTTTTTAATCCATTTTTAAGTGCAGTTTGCTCAGCTGATTTTCTTTACCCTGACAGAGACATATTCCAACTAACTCACAGTTAGAAGAAGAAACACGTGCTTGTGTCATGAAGATTGCCCAGTGTGACATTATTTTGCATTTGTCCGTTTAAGATAACATACTAATTCTGCCAGGGAAAGGAAGGAGGATGGCCGACTGATTTATCCAGGGAAACTATAAACATCACACAGACAAAAGCATCTGGGTTGAGTTTGTACCTCTTGCTGACAATCTTGACTGCGTATTTCTGTCCGGTCTTCTTGTGTGTGCACCGTCTGCAGATGGAAAAGCTACCCTCTCCTAAAGCACTGTCCTTCAGGTCCATCTCATAACTCATATAGAAAGGTGAGTCCTGCAGAGGGGGGACAGTGGACCAAAACAAGTTGTTTGGTCAAATATAAATTTTTATAGAGAGGCATCAGTAAAGGGTCTAATAATGACTTAAATTAAAGAATGACCTCAATGTTGTTAGGTCTTCAATAAAAATAGGGGTATGCTGTATTCATTTTTTTATATTTAAATATATTACACTAAGTATTTTAGTGTACGTTGGTTTCATACACTCCTGCTTTCCTGGGCCTAATGTGTAGTTAAAATTAATTGCTATTTATTTGAATATGATCACAGCTCTATGCATGCTATTCTTTTCTATTGCACATACTGTAACTACTGCTACTGTACTTACAGTACACAGATCATGTCCTTGGTGCACTTTTCTTTACATGTATCTTATTCTCCACAAAAAAAGACACAATTCACGTAGGTGAGGAATACATGACTTATTTTATGTCTTCTGAAATGCAAGTCTGATCTAGCAGTCTTATATACAGCATTTATATTAAACCTTTTTTAATAACCACAGCCTGAAACCTGAAGTCCGCTCCGTCTTTCCTTTTTTTGTGTTCCAAATATTGCTTCTATGCGATTATAAAAACTTGTTTTGTGATCATTAAACATTTATTACCACACAGAGTGAGTGCAGCAGTCCATGAAAACCATTTTAGTATGAACCCAACAAACTTCTCTTCTTGTGCAATGTTGTCAAAGTTAATTTGCATGCAAAAAAGAAACTAGAAAAAAAATCTAGATTTGCCAGATCTGTATGAAGATACTGAAGAACACTACTAGACATAACAAGAAACTTCCTGTTTGTGACAGAAAATGGGGTAAAAACCTGTAGAGCACAGTGAGCTGAGGCTTGGAATTGTGAGTACATTTGGAGCATATTGTTGCCTGACTGCTCGGCTGAAACCTTCCCTTTCAAATGTATGCAAGCACTAAAAAGGATAGTATGTTATGACCAAGCATACTTGCAAGCCAAAATGCTGATTTTCTTTTTTTATGAAAATTCAATCTAATATTCCAGCGTCTGGTTGATTAATTAAACATTGCTAAAAAGGTTTTTGGTCTAGAAAGCATTAAAATGATTCATTACAATCCCTATCACCAATATAAAAAAATCTGACAATAAATCTTGGAAACAGCTAAGTTTGCAGCAGGTACCCAGGATGTTGATGAGAAAGCTTGAAACCCAATGATCCAACAAAAGGCAATGCACCGCTCCCTTCTCAAAAAGCATTATGTTATACAGATACACAAGTGCATTCATGAACAAACATTATTAAATAAACAGGCTCATGTCTGAAAACTGAATCGGAGTATAAGTGAGTAAAACAAGTACAGTAGGGAAAAAAAAAAAAAGGTTCTTGTGGAATGGAGGAAGGGGAAAAAAATCTCATTAGCCATTAGCTTAAGTGTGTTTGTGCAGGAGGATCCAAGTCCATTCATCTTACCTTTATCATGGCGCTGCGGGCCACCGCAGCAGAGCCCGGCCTCTCAGAGCCCCCACACAGCTGGACAGTGTCGTCCATCACCACATTCCTCTTGAACAGGATGGAGGGGGCCATGAAAGAGTAGCCCTGCACACAGAAACACAAACTCTAGGTATTTACATTGTAAAGTGAGCGTTGGATTATGAGGACAGAGGGAAAGTTTACAGCCTCAGAAATAGACTGGACTATCCATCCTCCTGATTATACTTTATTATATATTTTTTTTCTAATTTTTGTACGTCTAAGCAAGCCTGTCAGCTCCACAATACACCAAATTCTGTTAATTTGTGAGTGACAGTAGCTGTCCAGCTGTTCTTATTGTTAGACCTGTCAATGTGGAGCGCTGCCTGCTGAATTCCAGCTGTGGGGAGCCCAAAGCTTTGAGCTGGCATTAAACACACACACAGCTGTGTGGTATGTAGTGACAGCCATGGATGGACGGAAGGATGGTGAATGAATGAGATGCCCTAAATTGCCGGGCTTGAATATTCGATTGCTCTGCTGTGAAATTACATTTTGGCGCTCTTAATGCAATTTTTATTTTGTTCTGTGAGGCACTGTGGGGGAGCAAGTGCATGGTTTAAAATTGGGATTGCTGTCGTTATCTCAGAGATTGCTAGGCTTGCAAATTATAAAGACCACACAATTTCAGACTATGTGAATGGCAGCTGAGAGCGAAAAAAGCCAAGATGAAGTTGGCAATCAAAGACTGAAGGCGTAACCGAGAGACGTGGTGATGCTCTCAAAGTGTAACCTTTTATTCCATGAGAGAAGCCCGTTAATGGATCTATTGATCTACCGAGCTCAAGGATCCAGAAGGCAATCAGAGTTGAAATTTCATGCAATACATCAGACAGCCATCAGCTGGCACAGAGTTGTGGGCCATATTATGGTTCAAAGCTAGATCAAAAATAGTCATTCACATCTGTTACTTCAATAAGAGCTGCATATGGCAGCAATTACTTCAATAAAAGACTCTTTAGTCAATTTGAATACCAGTGCACACAGACAAGACTCATGTTGACTTACAGCAACCTTTTGAGGACATTCAAAACTTCACTTGATTACTTCAATTGCTGTGGAGTATGACAAATATAGTCACAGACAAAAAAAGTGGAAAATGTATAATGCAATTTTTCATCCGTGTCAACATTTCACACTGCCTGCAACCAAAGCCCAGACAAACATCAGCACAAAGCAAATGCAAATCTAAATGTTTGTCATGTCCTGTGCAATGACCTGCAAGGAGCACAATGGTTGTTCCTGTATGTAAACAATAAAACAATGAGTCACAAAAAATTGTCTGGTTGTTTAACATTCCTTTATACTCTCCCACCTGGAAGATGCGGTCACAGTTCTGAGGCAGAGCTGCGGGAGAATAGGTGGGGTCCATCTCTGTGAACTCTTCTGCAAAGTTGCTGACATCCAGCTCATCCCGAATCACCGGCTTGAACGGGGCAGGCACCTTCTTAGCTGCCAAGTCCTCCCAGTTTATTTTCTAACGTTAGTTTAGAAAAAGAAAAACATTGCGGTTCATTCCCATCCTTATTAACATAGCTTATACAAACACTCAGCTTTCCCTAATGCTACTCACTCAAAGCAGCCCCATTATGTGGAGTAACAGCCCACCCTGCCATTTAGTTTTTCTAAATATTGTGAAATATTCAGGACAAGTAATGAGATCCACCTGGTAAAACGGGTGTTTTTTCACATTCTCTGCTCCATTAGGACCTGAGCCCAATCTCTTCTTTGGATCTTTGATGAGGAGTCGCTGGATGAGGTCTTTGGCCAGAGGTCCCATATCTTTGGGGAAAGGAGGATCCTTTTTTGAAATCCTCCTGTGATGTGCGAGACAGATATGGTCAGTGTTGTAGAGGGATTATAACTGAAGGCTAGCTGAAATCTGTGGTGATCTAATGATCAGGGAGAATCCATACTTGGCAATGTCTGTGTGCGAGTTCTCATCTCCATCAACGGTGAAGGGCGATCCGCCAGTCAAAAGCTCGTACATCAACACGCCAAGGCTCCACCAGTCCACCGCCTGGAATGCATGAAAGCAACCACCCGTGACTTTGGCTTAACAGACTAAAAGAAAAATCTCAATGGAGAGCACACACATTCAGGAATAAAGAGAGGAGAGTCTGGGCTGCTTGATTTGATCAAACATAAAACTATAAATTACCTTGTCATGTCCAGACTCTCCTCCTTCCACAATTTCTGGAGCCATATATTCAATGGTGCCACAGACAGAAAACGCCCTTTCCACCTGTTTTAACAAATGCACAAATCAAGACACATTTTAGATTCCAAATCTAGAATCTTAGCCTTGTCTGTGCCTGCAAGTGGGCAGGACTGTGAGAGAATGGTTCAAGATTAAAGCCCCTAAAAACTTGGTTTCAAATCTTAAAAGGACAATTCCGGCGCAAAATGAACCTAGGGGTTATGTACCGAGTCGAGCGTTCTCTGGGACATGTTTTCATGCTAATCGAAGACGTCTCTAGCTTGAAACAAGCTACCGCAAACCGGTGATTAGCTGCTAACGCTAGCTTTCGGGGCAGAGAGTAAATCACTATTTTATACCACTATCAAGGCTCAAAATAGCGCCACACTTCAACGGTAGCACAATGAGGGTCCTTACATGTAAACCGAAGTATTGAGAACTTTCTAAGTGTACAGACAGTTTATTAAAAAGATAGATTATAAAGACAGTAGCGTTCATGTTTACATGCACGCGCCATCTTGGAAAACAGTCATGAGCAGTCGAACCACGAATGCTGTGTTTGAGCTATGTCACTGGTTACTGGTTGCACGGCGTTCGAGTTAGCGGTGTAGAAATAGCAATTTAAATTAAACGCTGACAATGTTTTATGAGGAAGGACATGGATTCATCACGATTGTTAGACCTCAAGGATACAAACAATATGTTTTGTTGAGAAACACTGAAAATAAACATAACTTTTGTTCAAGAAAACTCCCCAGGGAGCCTTTAATATTTATAACTTAATGAGCAAAAATTAATGTTCAAGTTTGAAAAAAGATCTTTCATTTATTTATTCATTATTTATTAGGAGTTTAACAGCAAATCTGCTTCATCAGGAGTGAGTGGGTCATCAGTTGAAGGATTGAGAGGTTTTAACACATACTGAGACATACTGTACCTGATCAAATTCTTTACTGAGACCAAAGTCTGTGAGAACTATATGACCACTCGAATCCAGGAGAATATTCTCAAGTTTCAGGTCCCGATAGACAATCCCAAGCTGCAACAAGAAAATGGGCAAGTTAATGCATGTAAAAGCATGTGAACATCAATAGATAACTTCTGAACAGAGGCCTTGTTTGTGATGAATCTCAGGGTTACCTTATGTAGATGTTCTAGTGCCAACACAATCTCTCCACTGTACAAGGCAACTTCTTGTTCCTTAAATCGCACCCTCTGCACCAAATGTGTGAAGAGCTCCCCACCATTTACATAATCTATAATTAAAAGATAACATGCATTTCATGTTTCATCCAAAATAATACAAGTAGATTCATTTTTCTACAGGGAAGGGCAAATACTTTATTTTTTTATTTCTGTTTATACTTATTCATTCACCTGGTGCATTTCTTTCACTGGGTTTAAGAAAATCATTAACCTTTTATTTTTCTTGTATAAACATAACAGAGAAGGCATTTTGCTATCAAATATCCTAACCGAGAATCAGGTGCAGCTTGGTATCCGTCTGGAAGGCATAGTGAAGTGTGACGAGGAACGGAGACTGGCGGATGTGCTCCAGCACTTGACGCTCTGACCGCGTGTGTTCGGCAGTCTTTGCCTTTTGTACAATAGTGGCCTTCTTCAAAACCTTCATGGCATACAGCTTTCCTGCATCGTGACCACTCACTTTCCTCACCAGGAACACCTTGCCATAAGCTGGTGGTTATTATAAATAAAGACAGAGGGCAAAGTTCAGTGCAGAGCAAAGGCTTTATCATTCCAAAAACACACAATATCGGATTCCAGACTTGGCATGCAAACTGTCATCTAAATATCATAATCTGTTCAACACAGGGAGAGACTAGTTTAAAGGTTCACTCACCTCCTGTGCCCAGCACCTTTAATAGCTCAAAGTTTTCAATGCCCACCCTCTCCACATGGCCCGTCAGGTTGGCTGAAGTCAGAGCAGAAATCAAATATATTACAAGAGAATCAGATAAACAACTCAATTCATCTAACAAAAAGTGGCTTGAATGATAAAATACTAAGGCAAGGCAGCTTTATTTGTATAGCACATTTCAGCAACAGGGCAATTTAAAGTGCTTTACATGAAAACAGATAAAAAAATTAAAAAAAGATAAAATACGAGAATAAAAGTTACAGTGCAGTATAAAAAATTAAACATTGAAGAGCAGTTAAAACAGTTAAATATATAAAAGCAGATAAAATATGAATTTCTTTTTATATGCTTATATAGATTGTCATACAGTGTCAACAATGCAACTTCAGTATAAGAACAGTTATTTAAAGAAAGGCAACATCAAAAAGATAGGTCTTCAGCTTTGATTTAAAAGAACTGAGAGTTGCAGCAGACCTGCAGTTTTCTGGGAGTTTGTTCCAGATATGTGGAGCATAAAAACTAAACGCTGCTTCCCCCTGTTTAGTTCTGACTCTGGGGACAACAAGCAGACCTGTCCCAGACGACCTGAGAGGTCTGGGTGGTTCATAGTGAATCAGAATGGGTTTTATTGCCAAGTACGTTTTTTAACACATACAAGGAATTTGTTTTGGTGTTGTTGGTGCACGTCACACATGAATATGAAACAATATAAGTATAGGTACAAACAATATAAGTATAAGTATATTTACACAGTATGTATTAAGTTAAAAATAAAGAATAAATAGAGATATAAATAAAAAATAAAGAGCAAAGAGCATTACAGCAGAAGTATAATACATAGTGTAGTAGCAGATCAGAAATGTATTTTGGCCCTAAACCTTTTAGTGATTTATAAACCAGCAAAAGTATTTTGAAATCAATTCTTTGAGGCACTGGAAGCCAGTGTAGAGACTTCAGAACTGGAGTGATGTGATCCACTTTCTTGGTCTTAGTGAGGACTCGAGCAGCAGCGTTCTGAATCAGCTGCAGCTGTCTGATCGATTCTGACTTTGTAATTGTCTTAATGTGGCTGTTAAAATTCAGGTCCGAGTCCATGACTACACCAAGATTTCTGGCTTTGTCTGTTGTTTTTAACATTATCGTTTGAAGCTGAGTGCTGACTTTTAATCGTTCCTCTTTTGCTCCAAAAACAACCACCTCAGTTTTTTCTTCATTTAATTTAAGAAAGTTCTGGCACATACAGTCATTAATTTGTTCAATGCACTTAGTCAGTTGTTGTATTGACTATAGTCCCCTGGCAATAAGGTTATATAAATTTGTGTGTCATCCGCATAACTATGGTAACTTATTTTATTGTTTTCCATAATTTGAGCCAGTGGAAGCATGTAGATGTTAAACAGGAGAGGCCCCAGAACGGAGCCTTGGGGAACTCCGCACGTCATATTTGTATGCTCAGATGTATAATTCCCTATAGACACAAAGTAGTCCCTATTCTTTAAATAAGACTCAAACCACTTTAGTACTGAGCCAGAAATGCCAACCCAGTTTTCCAAACGGTCTAGTAATATGTCATGGTCGACCGTATCAAATGCAGCACTGATATCAAGTAATACAAAGACTGAAATTTTGCCACTATCTGTGTTTAAGTGGATGTCATTAAAGACTTTAACAAGAGCTGTCTCAGTGCTGTGGTGTGGTCAAAAACTCGACTGGAAGGCATCAAAACTGTTGTTTAGTGACAAGAAAAGGTTGAGTTGTTGAGAAAACGTTTTTTTCAATGATTTTACTTAAAAATGGAAGGTTTGATATCGGCCTATAGTTGCTCATTAGTGACGTGTCTAGATTGTTCTTTTTTAAAAGTGGCTTAATGACTGCAGTTTTCAGGGCCTGCAGGAAGATACCTGAGAGAAGAGACGTGTTTACAATCTGTAGAAGATCTGTAGCCAAACAATTCGAAACATTTTTGAAAAGGCCCGTTGGTAGAATATCAAGGCAGCAGGAGGAGGTTTTCAGATGTTGTATAATGTCCTACAGGTTTTTACAGTTAATCATATGAAATTGGGTCATATTGGAATTTGTTTTGCCTGGACACTGTGACAACACATACCCTGTACTCGATATGGAAGCACTGACTGTTTGTCTAATTTTCAGAATTTTGTCTTTGAAGAAGGTGGCAAAATCATTGCAGGCCTTCGTGGATAAAAGTTCAGATGCTACTGGGTTTGTTAACCTATCGACAGTAGCAAACAAAGCACGTGAATTATTATTGTTTTTGGCAATAATGTCCGAGAAGAAGCACCGCCTTACATTCCTCAGTTCCAAATTATAAATGCGAAGTCTCTCTTTATAGGTGTTGTAGTGGACCTGGAGATTAGTTTTTCGCCACCTGCGTTCTGCTTTTCGACACTCTTTTTTTCTGTCCTTACCAGTATGGCATTTCTCCATGGAGATTTTTTCTCATCAGAGACAGTTTT
The DNA here is from genome assembly GCF_031162955.1 of Sander vitreus. Classification (NCBI taxonomy): domain Eukaryota; kingdom Metazoa; phylum Chordata; class Actinopteri; order Perciformes; family Percidae; genus Sander; species Sander vitreus. The sequence continues at coordinate 7,974,486 of NC_135874.1, read as the reverse complement.
TACCTTAATGGGACCAATGGCATCAATAACATTTGTAATTTTACAATTGAAATTGTCTACAAGCTCAATGACTGAGACCCCTGAGAGGGTGGGTATGGACGAGAAAAGCTGAATGAATGTTTCACTGGTGTTGTCAGTGATATACCGTTTTCTTATTAACTTTGTTTGGACACTTTTGTGCACAGAGATAGTGCCATTAAAGGAATGATCAGAGAGAGCAGCATCAGTCACCACAACCTTGGAAATGTTCAAACCCTTCGAGATAATCAAGTCCAGAGTGTGCCCCTTGTTGTGTGTGGGCTCCGTCACATGCTGAGTCAGTCCATAGTTCTCAAAAATGCAACACAGTTCTTTTGTCCCTCTATCCTGGGGGTTGTCAACATGAATGTTGAAATCACCAGCAATAACTACACAGTCAAAGTTAATACAGATTATAGACAGCAGTTCACTAAAGTCGTCAAAGAAGGATGCACAGTATTTTGGTGGCCTGTAGATAATTAGAAATATAGGTCAAGAGGAAAAGGAAATAACCAACGTCATGTGATCAGTAGAGTAGATGTATTCCAAGTAGGGGTGTCACGATTCTCCAAATCCACGATTCCATTTGACTTTCAATTTTAAGGTCTCGATTCTATTAAATTTTTGATTTAAACATTTTCTTCAACAGGGACCGCAATGCCACAATAAGATTGCCACTAGATGGCAAAAGGGAACTTTGCATCAACAGTGAGTTTCTTTGAGTTTTTTTTCCAGAGGCTCATGACTGCACCATTAGTTTAACTAGATATACCTGTGAGTGGAGCCCACATGCTTAACCTTCATTGTTTGTTTACATAACTCACTCATGAGGAAGGCAACATGTTGCCACACCGCTGACTTCAGGGAAGCAGGATAATTTCCAGTTCTGTTGTTTCCCCACCATCTCCAACTCCTGCAGTGCAAATGGTGTCTGGAATAGTAAGCTGCCGGCTACAGGCACAGGTAAGCTAACGTTACCCTGTTTCTTCAGCTGCATGCTACCAGTCGGTAAGCTACGCTGTGTCTGTCGTTGTTTATTCGGACGTGTACAAGTAGGCAGGTGTGAATAGAGAAATAAATACTGGCAAAATTGCTGATCTTGCTTCTAATTTCGAAATCGAAAGCTCATTTCGATCAATTTTCTATTTAAAATCAAAATCGTGACACCCCAATTCCAAGGGTCATTCACTTTCAGAAGATTATGTGTGAGAGTATATTTTGTACTCTGTACAAAAAACACAATTGTGAGTAGCTAGGAATAACAGAGTATTTTTCTATATTAGGTATTCTTTTATCTGAGGCTTATCTGGAACACGGGAATATGTATGTTTATATTCACGTTACTGACAGCCCTGCTGTTTGCAACTGCAATTGCTGTTTGCAACTGCAATTGCTGTTTGCAGTTGGATTTTAAATCTCCCACCTGCCTTGATTGGTGCCATATTAAGAATTAGCGCAACCTAAAAGCCATTCACTAATATGTACAAAAACCAAGACATTAAAGATATGATTATAGGTATATAAAAGTGTAGGGTCTGGTTCAGTAAAAAACTGTACCATAGCCTAAGTCTTCAGACCACCTTTAATCCCAGTCCTCTACAGTATAGCTCTTTCTGCTCCTAAATGATAAAGATGCTTAGTTACCAAGGTAAGCTAAAGAGATAGTTTCAGTGATAAAATTACCAGCCTCTGGCCAAAAATCAGTGAAGACGTTCTCATTGAATATTGACCTCTGTTAATACAACCATTATACAAACAAATCAGCTGTTTTGTTGTTGCCAAAAGCAGGAACACCAGAAGGCACATTTACATTACTGTGCAGTCATGTATACTTTTTGTTTTGTAACTCTTGCCCATGTTACACTGTAAATAATGTATTCTTATTCTCATTTCATTTTAATACAAAGAGACTCTTAGCCATGATGCTTTGAGGCGAATGAAGTCAAACTCTGCAAAGCTAAAAGATTGGAGAATGGGCTTTAAATTAGAGAATCTGCGATTTAAAACCCTGGACAAGTTAGGAACGTCTGGGTGGTGGTTAAATGAATCTATTGCATAGCTAACAGCAGCAGACTGGGCTTGTTGCACAGGTGAATGTTTCATTATAAAAATGTGCAACAGTGCATATTGCAGACAGAAAACATGCATAATCAGTAAACTTCCTTCATGTAAACAAAAAGAACTATAACACAGTATGAGATCATCCGCAGCGCACGGGCTACATTAACAAGCAAAAGGTCACAATCTTCCATCAGGGATTTTCAGTGAATTCAGTACTCACCGTCAGTGACTCCTCGTGTCTTTCTAAATCATGGTCTCCCAGTACAGCTGACTGAGCATAGCATGCTCTTAGACACGCATGTCCATTGTAGTGAACACATTCCTTCTGTCTGACACTCTGAAAACAGGCTACTGAGCAATTAAAGCGGATGATTTAATCTTTTCCACTGCTTTCTTCCGAGTCGCACAAGGAGAAATGCTGCAACTATTAGACACTTCACGTGCATACTGTATCATTTCAACACTGTCCTTCAAATCTGAGGTCAGGGATTCAGGTTGCATAACACCCTTGTCAAACTCATGTGCCAAGGCCAAGTTTGATTTGATTTGACTGCTAGACAGGAGGAAACTTTAGTCTACAGTAGAGAAATTCCAATGTTCCTCAAAATAAAAAGCTTACCTTAATAGTGTATTTTGGTTGGTTTCCTGAGTGATAAGACTTAAAAACCTAACCACTAATTGAAACTAAATTTCAACAAACCGTTCATTTGGAAAAGTAGATATTCTGTCTTTTTATTGTGAGAAAGATTTGACACAACTATGGCTAAGATTATTAAACTATAGCAATTATGTCCCCTGTAGCACATTTTTACAATTTTCCACACAACACTTCTAGATATATAGCAAATGAATGGGCTTAGTACTGTAGGTATGTACACTACCGGTCAAAAGTTTGGGGTCACTTAGAAATTTCCATTCCACTCCATTAAAGACAGAATACCAGCTGAGATCAGTTGCATTGTTTTTTTTAACCAGGGCAGCAGTTTTCAGATTACATTATGTGCTTACATAACTTCAAAAGGGTTCTCAAATGTTTTCTCAGTTAGCCTTTTAAAATGATATCAGATTAGTAAACTGAATGTGCCTTTGTAACATTGGATGAATGGTTGCTGATAATGGGCAATGTAGATATTGCATTAAAGATCAGCCACTTCTTTCTACAACAGTCAAGAACCCTTTTGCAATTATTTAAGCACATAATGTAATCTGAAAACTGCTGCCCTGATTAAAAAAGCAATGCAACTGATCTCAGCTGGTATTCTGTCTGAAATGGAGTGGAATGGAAATTTCTAAGTGACCCCAAACTTTTGACCGGTAGTGTATATCCTTTACTTTTGCTATATTGTCTCCACTAGGTCAAATGCTACAGCAGGGGTCCAAAGCAGGGTTAAGTTGATACAGTAGCTAAAATGTGCGAAATTTTATTCACACAAAAAACGAGTGCCAGTGACAACTAGACTGACTGCATATTTAGGGCAGGGCAGTACATGGGTGTGCAGCAGTCAGGTTGCAGCCTGAACAGCAGCACTGTGTCATTAAAAAAACAGTTGCAGCTGAAGCAGTGGGCAACTTCATTTAGCAGCCCTCTGCATTCAATCAGTAGACGCCACTCTACTCAAAACAACCACCGTTACCGAATCTCAATCTGTAACAACAACTCTAACTGTATTCTGTTGATTTGGAGAGTTTTGAGATGCTACTTGTACATGTCACCACTACTTCACTTTGTACTATCATATTGTCTCAACAAAAAGACAAGCCAGTAGGATTCAGCACCACCGTCACAGTTTTTATCTTGAGGATGATGTTGAACAGTGTAAAGTTAATAAGGGACGAAGACATTTACCTGTCAACCACTTACACGAACCAACAGTGCCTAATGTGACTGTTGATGTAGCTACACCCCTGTATAATGTGCAAAATGAAACCAAGCTATTTAGCTACTCTTGAGACTTGACAGCACTGCAGCTGTGTCTGTTCTTCGTTGGCTAAGGAGAAGTTAGCTGTGAGTGCTAACAGACCAGGCAATGACTGGAAACCCAACTCATAGTGATTCACGTTAAGTTAAGGCGGTGACAGTGGCATAAACTTGCTGAAAATCTCTGTCGATGGTCTGATTTAGCCTAGTTACACGTTAACTACTAGCTAAGCTAATGGTATTGCCTAGGTTGACCAGATGGTTAGGATAAATGGTTAGGTAACGTTAGTTTGCGTGAGACAGCAGCACGAGTAATAAGGACAGTCAGCTAACGTTAGCCTTCCTCTGCCATTTTTTGACTTGAGAAACGTTAACGGTAGCGCTCACTACATATGTCCATTGACAGTGACAGTTGGCTCTTCCAAGCTAGCCCACTAGAGATCTCCTAAAGATAAATGTTAAATAAGATAGACAGCATTAAAAGTGTATCCCAGTTTGCAGCTAACTTACCATTTTTCAGCTCATGTTTCACGGTAAAGAGGTCACCTTCTCTGGAAGATCCCTCCATCGGGGATGGCATCGTAATTTCGTGTTCCAATTACGTTAAAAGATGTTTTTCAGACAAGGTTACGTTCACCTCGCCAGCTAATCTGCAATATTAACATGCAGAAAAAAATATTATTAGGCAAGATAGTTTAACGCTTGTTAGTTACGCGCCAAACTTAACATATATGGGCAGAATGTCGCTACTAAACGTAGCAGCAAACAAGCCCAAAGGAAACACTTGCTTCTTCCAGCACACCACACTACCACTACCTTCGCAACCAGACAGTCCCTCTTCACTGATTGGGGTTGCTATGTGAAAATCTGACCTCTGATTGGATCTTTTCTTGTTGGATATATGATCCCGCCTTCCTCAAAAGACTAGTGCTGCCTTCACTTGTCCCTCGTACACGCCATGTCAAAGGTCAGAAGAAAAAAAAATTTGAACCGCAATCAACTGCGCATTTAAAGGATATCCCAAGTTGGGAATAGTCAGTGTAGACATACTAGGATCTTTTACTTAAGTACGTGGCAAGTGAGTGGCAAGACGATAGTGTAACAATTCTTTGTTACAAGTAGGCTATAAGTCCTGAATTAAAATAGTTCTCAAGTAAATATACATAGGCATAGCATCAGTATATAAACCTACTTAAAGTACCAAAAAGCAACCGTTTCAGAATGATATATATATCAGCGTTAATGGATTATAATTATTAACGCATTAATGTGTACTTGTTCTGGTAAAGGTCATAATTTACTGGTTGATTTTGTATTCTGTAGCCTATGTATTATTAATTTAAATCTGCAAAGTGAATAACTATAGGTATCAAATAAATGTAGTGGAGTAAAAGGTACAATATTTGCCTTCAAAATGTCGTGGAGTAGAAGTATAACCCTGAAGTACATATACTTAGTTATATTTCACTACTGGGAATATTATTGTAAAAATATATATTTTTTTCCCTTTGGTGGGTTTTTATTTATTCTGGAAAATAAGATAAAAAGTTGTAATACTAGCACAGTAGTGGAGAGTAATAAGTTCTTTACTAAAGTACTGTATTAATATATATATATATATATATATATATATATATATATATATATATATATAAAATGAAGTACGTTGTACTCCATTATATATTATTCTACTCCAGCACATTTTAAAGGCACTTTTTACTCCACAACATGTATCTCAAAGATAGTTAGTTTAAAGAACAGAATTAAACAATCAAAATACTGATGCATTACACTGTACTGTACCAGTAATAATCTGATACTATAACAGTATAACACTTGCTACTCCTACTTAAGTAAAGGATACAAGTACTTCTACCACCACCATGTTAGCACTATTGTTGTTGTACATGTACATGTTAGCACCAGTAGTACTATTCAGTTAAGGGGTCAACTTGATCATTAACCTGGGGGCACGCACGCCAGGTCATTACATTTTATTACATAATAAAATTTAATGACCTTTGTGAAATTTAAATGTTCAAACGGCAATTTACAGCATCTTGTTTTCTTACATGTGAAAGGTTGATAGTGGTAAGAAACAGTACATTATTGTGCAAGAAACAACATAGCCTATCAGGAAAATGATCAGTTCCTGTTAGTTGAGGTCATCTGAGGTAGCAGATATTAGGTTGTAGTTAAATCATAAGTTGAAGAGGATTTTGTTATTTTCTTTTTCGTTATTTTACTTTTATTTTTTTCAGTTGATTTTTTTCGTTTGAGGCCACAGTGAGATGTGTTTATTTTACATGGAGTCTTATTTGCTTTTGCTTTGACCTGCTAGAAAATGCAAAATAATGCAAAGTGCTGCTGGTGATGAATCGCGACATGAATAAAGCGACTGGAGCTTTATCATCTATCTATAATTATCCCAGGCCATCCTAAAACCTGGAGTAAACTTCAGGGATACTCAGCATTAAATGAGCCACAGTGCACACTGTATAAATGTAGGAACCATTTCCCAAAAAGAGGTCAATGTAATGTAGTTCACCAATTTGTACACAGGGTGTCACCTTTGTGCTGTGATCGGTAAACGATATAGGAAGGAACTTTCATATTTTCCAGACTTTCTTTATGTGTTTTTCTGTTTTTGTGAAATATTGTATAACCTCTTTGCGGCACAAACTGAATTTTAGAGGGGACATGTCTTTTTGGCAGAACTGCTAATAATTATATCTGAATCGTGAAATGTTCTATTTGAACTTTGTAGACTGGGTGATATAATGATCTTTCAATGTTTGAAAATGCTGTGCAGTCAGTCTGCTTGTATTGGCATTTGATTGCTTTTGTATGTAAAGGAAATTGCGTTGAATCCAAACTGTGTAGGCTATTGCAAAAATGTGCAGAATTAATATCAATAGTTGTGAGAAACAACTTTCAAGTTAGAACTTAAACAGAAGTCTAATTTTGTACAAAATGCCATGTACACAAACTACTTAATACACGTTTTTCCTTGTGCTTAGTTGTTAAATGTTCAGGAACACAGTAAAAATTCATTAAGAAACAGTTCAACACACCGAGAGGTAAATGCATAGGCTTTTATTTGTGTAACTTTGATTCGTTTGTGTACACAGTACTGCCCTGAAGGATAGTTAAGAAACATCTTTCTAAAAATTAGTAGCTAAAGGCTATTTAAACGTTATTTTGATTTTATTTACAGTTTAAATACTGTATGTGTCTAACTGGTTTGTGCCTCCGCCTTGCGGTAGCATGCTGTGATTGCTGTCATTTAGTCTAATACATTTTTCTTTACATTCCAGGTTTGCCTTATGCACATATTTGCAATGAATACCTTTTTCATATTTTTCCTAAAAAATATTAAAACATAATTTGAATGACAAAGTTAATTTAAAACAAATAATTTCTAATCATCAGCGTTCAGATGTTTCATTTCAGGCTTGGGATCTGGCAGGGTTAAGAGGCGTTTTGTAGTCCTTGAACATCCAATGAGATGCGAGTTCCACAGAGTCAGCCAATGGTATGCGTGTATTTTCAATGAATACCAATCAGCTCCTGGTCCTATTCAGCAGGCTATTTACTTTGACAGTGAGCAGCTAACTAGCTTCACTTCATCCCACTGCTGAGCTGACTGACCCCCGCTCCCAAGATGGCTTGTGTTCGAGCCTTTGGTGTTCTTTCCAGATTCACATCAAGGAGATACGCTCTCTGCACAGGTAGAAACGGAATGTATTTAGTATTTAAAAATTAAATAAAACCAGCGCAGAGACTGATACTAAAACTACGGGATTGGCTACGTGTCGTAACATTAGATGGGTAGCTAATCAGCTTGTTAGACTTTAGCTAGCTATTAGCTCCGAAGAATGTTAAGCAGAAATGTGTGGTAACGTTAGTGCTTATACAACAGGAACGTTTTGTGTTTCAGCAAACATAACGTTATATCTCAATGAAAGATTAATTGGAGTTTTCATTCACATTATTTTGTTTAAGCGAGAAAACCTAAGTGTAACCTTGCTATCTGCGCTAGCTAGCTGTCTGCTACGGAATCGAGTAAGTTAAGTGTCTGGTTCAAAACTAAAGTTTTAAATCAGACTGTTTGCTTCGACTATTGACTCTTAGACATCCCTGTCGTGGCAGTTTAGTCAGGGATATGAAGACTTCTGCCATTGATTCTTCTCTGTGTTGGCTACTGTTGCCACTTTCTGTCTGAATGGCAGTGGAAGAATGTAGGTGAAGGGTCATTTCTCCACACAGTACAGCATGGCTGAGACCGGCTGAGGTCATAGCAATATTATGTGAATGTCTCCTATACGGGGACGGGGGGTAAGAAATATGTAAACAAAATAGGAAATAAGTAAACAAAAATATCAGTAATCAAGTAATATGTATGTACGTTATACTAAAAGTGATAGGCACATGACTGTAATAATGTTTTGCTTACTAATATTTCCCTTTTTACAGGCGGTACTTTTCGCACCTTCTCAGTAGCTCCTGCAATGCAAGGTAATTCCACAAATTCACATTTATACAATATATGGGTCAAATAGGTTACCCTGTCCAGTGACACAATTATTTCTCCCTGTACAATATCTCCCTTCTCTATTTTTAGCCCGAACCCATGTGAACTATGAAGTCAAGGACGATGTTGCTGTCATACGGATCAACGACCCAAACTCCAAGGTATGTGCTCATTACAAATTATTTTGACAGTTTTCACTTCTGAATTGTGCTGGTGTAGTGTGAACCTAATTATCATTTCTCCCTCCAGGTTAACACACTGTCAATCCAAATGCAAAAGGAGATGGGGGAAGTAATGAATGAAGTGTGGGCCAACGATGCCGTTAAAAGTGCTGTCCTCATCTCTTCAAAGCCGGGATGCTTCATTGCAGGAGCTGATATTAAGTAAGAGAAATTGCATTAATGCTTATCAAAGTTTGAAGTCTGTGTGTGGAACTGTAGTGATATAAACTGCCTACTTCTGTCATTTATTGTACAGTATATTGTTGCTGTAACACAACAGAAATAAGTATTAAACATCCTCAGCATTAAGATCTTTATCTTATTTGAATGAATTGTCAAAGTGGCCATGCCTTGAATTGTCTGGAATTCTTTTGATATACTTCACATCTGTTACAGTATGATCCAGGCCTGCAACAGTGAAGAAGAGGTCGCCAAACTTTCTCAGGACGGGCAAAAGATGTTCGAGCTGATTGAAAAATCTCCTAAACCTATTGTTGCTGCCATCAACGGCTCTTGCTTAGGTGGAGGCTTAGAGGTAAACAAAAACTATTTCAGCAACCAACTATGTTGTTTACCTATATTGGAAATATTTGACTAGGGTAATATAATAATACTAATGTGTTATCTAATGGGCTGCTTTTCATTTCAGTTTGCCATCGCCTGCCAGTACAGAATTGCAACAAAGAGCAAGAAAACAGTTCTTGGTACTCCTGAAGTAATGCTGGGTCTTCTGCCTGGAGCTGGTGGTACCCAAAGACTCCCCAAAATGGTGAGTACTGGAATTATATTCCCTAAATTTTCTGCAAACAATACAGTATGCAGGATGATGCAGATCATAGTATGTGGAAGTGTCCTATAATACGTAGTTATATCATAGTAAACATGTCGGTGTCAGGGCAAGACCTGAAATGGCTAGACTGTAAAGCAAAATAATCTGGTTAATGCTCATAATTGGTTTAAGATGTTTACGTACCCTTTGGAGATCCTGCCAACAGATTATTCTCCCCTGCCCATCGTGTCTAGTATTCAACTACCCTGTCCTTGAAAGTGCCGGATTACAATATAACCTCTGTTCATAACATAACATGAAAGTTCACATGTGTTTTCATTTATTACCTGTAGGTTGGTCTACCCAATGCCTTTGACATGATGCTGACAGGAAGAAATATCCGAGCAGATAAAGCCAAGAAGATGGGGCTTGTCAACCAACTTGTAGATCCCCTAGGTAAGCAATCGTGACTGCCATATAATTAAAAGAAACAACATTGAGCTGCTTTAAATGGGTAATTAAGACCACCTGTAGAAATCTTAATATTTGTTGAGTAATTCACTTATATAATAATTGTACACTAATTGTTAAAATGTATCTTTATCATGATTCGTCTGCTATTTCTGCTGGTATTATAGGACCTGGGCTGAAGAGTCCAGAAGAAAGAACAATAGACTACCTTGAGGAAGTTGCCATTGAATATGCCAAAGGGATCGTCAATAAGAAAATCCCTCTCCACAAAGCGAAAGGAAGGATGGAGAGTAAGTTGTGCTGCAGTGATTGGTCATTTGACTCTTTGTAGTCACTTCAGGTGGTTTCATCATGAGAATTAAAAAATACTACATTAAAGAGTAAATGTTCTTTCTCCATAGAAATTCAAGACTACGTTATGAGCTTCGAGTTTGTGCGGAATCAGATTTACAAAACTGTCTACAGTAAAGTTATGAAGCAGAGCAAGGGACTTTATCCAGCACCCCTGAAAATAATCGAAGTAAGTAAAAACTTCTCCTAAGCAGTGACTCTCCACAATATTTTTTTATTAAATCTGGATGGTATTGGGAGAAATTTAAAAAATGAGCCTGACTTTTCTTGGCCATGCAGAGTAAAAGGAATTCCAACCGGAGCGCAACTGTATTTATTTTTAATTTTATGAGACTACCAGTCTCTTTTGCCTTCTTTGCTTTGTTAATCATTGTAGAATATCTTTTAGAAAGTCAGTCTAATATCTAACCTGACTTGATTTCCCCCTTCACAGTGTGCAAAGGCTGGACTAGAACAAGGCCCCATTGCTGGATACTTAGCTGAGTCTCAGGTAAGGTCTGTTGGCCTACAACATTGGAAAATTCAGTATTTACAGTAGTACATTGTGTCAGTGAACATCACCAATTTCCATGTTTGTCGTAGAATTTTGGTCAGTTGGCGAGAACCTCAGAATCGGCAGCCCTGATTGGTCTCTACCATGGTCAAGTTGCGTGCAAGAAGAACCGCTTTGGAGTGCCTGAAAGAGAAGTGAAGTAAGTGTATATTACCTTCACATACTGAACTTGTGTGTGATGTGGAACAATTAATGGACGCTCAACCTGCATTTGACATTTCAGACCAGTTTTGTTGTTGACACGTTTACAATGATGGCAAACGGGAGACTATCCCAAGTCATGCTTTAGTTTAAAAGAAGTACAAGTATCTTCCGATCATCTACTCTTCTCTTTTCTTTTTTTTTTGGGATACATTTTTTATTTTTTTTTAGCACCATTTATCATACAGACAAACGGAACAAATTCCACAATACATGCCAGGTAATGTCAAGTGGTGCATAGAACAGATGATGCGGTCTCAAGCAAAACAAAAGAAACAAACAACTCAACAAATCACACCTTGCCTAGTCACTTTCCTCTAGTTATTGTGACGCTAAGGGTCATTAGGTCTGATATTTGTGCTGCTGCGCTTTCCCATAGGCTGATAGTTGAAGGTTTGGCTTTGTTAATCCTTGCTGCAGAGAGCTCAAGCATAACTATGTCCAGAACGTATGCCAACCACTGTTTTATACAAAGCGAGTGGGGGGGGAGCCAGCATTGAACTATCATTTTCTTGGTTGCAGTTGAGCCTGCTGTCTCTCAAGCAGGTGCAATTTAGAGTCATCATTAAGTAACAAAACAATCTGGTCAGTAGGGATTAGATATCCTATCACATCAGATATTATTGATGTTGTTTTATTCCAGAACTCCTGCACCTGTTCACACTCCCAGACCATATGTAGGAAAGTTCCAGTTTGTTCAGGTTGACAGAATGTACAATAGGGAGTGGGAATGACTTTAGAGACGTATCTCTTCTGAGGAGTCCAATATGTCCTCTGGCATATGTTGAAGTGGATCTGCTGGTGATTTGGGTTTTTGGAACAATGGGAAATGTTGTCCCAAACTGTCTCCCAATTAATTGTGTTCCCCTCAGGGCACAGCTTGCGTTCCCGTTTCTTTACTATTGGGAGTTCTCCTGTGAATATTTGCATCAGTTTAGCATAAATCCTGGACACTAATCTCTCACAGGATAATCAACAAACCATTTAATGACTGGTTGCGCCTCAAGACTGTTTCCCCATGGCCTCTTTGGCTTTTTAAAGTGGTAGATACATTGTCTGTTTTTGTTGTTGTACCACTAGGACTCTTGCCATCTTGGGAGCAGGTTTGATGGGAGCAGGCATTGCCCAGGTGACTGTGGACAAAGGTGTGCACACAATCCTGAAAGACACCACAATGCCTGGACTGGCCAGGGGAGAACAGCAGGTTTACAAAGGGTGGGTTTATTATATCAGGCATTTCAATATTAGTTGTGTCATTGAAGATGTGGATTATTTTTTATTTATTTTTTTACAGCAGGTTAAGTATTTAAGTCACATAATGACTGTACATTTGTGTAGATATAGTTCCAGTCCAATGCCAGAATAACATTTCAAATCAGCTATGAAATATGATATTTCAAAGTAGTTGTACATTTTTATAGCTGGAACCTAAAATGTGTGTCTTATTTTAAACAAGGCTCAATGACAAAACTAGAAAGAGGAACATCACGTCATTTGAGAGAGACTCCATACTGTCCAACTTGACTGGCCAGCTGGATTACAGCGGCTTTGAAAAGGCCGACATGGTTATTGAAGCTGTGTTTGAAGACATTAACATCAAGCATGCAGTCCTGAAGCAAGTGGAGGCTGTAAGTGTGACTGAAAAGAGTCCTCTGTTACAAAAAGAATGCACTCACTTGGTTGTGAAGATCAGTCCATAGTATTTACATTCTGCGGCATTAAATCCAGGACAGTATTGTTGTGACTATTAGTTTAGCTGTGACTTTGAGCTACAATCTAACAAACATTTGTCTGCAGGTGGTTTCCCCTCACTGCATATTTGCCAGCAACACATCTGCTCTGCCCATCAAGGATATTGCTGCTGCCAGCAAGAGACCAGACAAGGTTAGGACCTGGAAGCCTTGTAGTTTTAAAAGTGCTTCTAAATAAATAAATGGAAAAACAATTTTGCTGAATATTTTCTGTGTATCCTTAGGTGATTGGGATGCACTACTTCTCTCCAGTGGACAAGATGCAGCTCCTGGAGATTATAACCACCGATCAGACGTCAAAGGACACCACAGCCTCCGCTGTGGCAGTTGGCCTGAAGCAGGGCAAAGTCATCATAGTTGTTGGGGTGAGGTTTAGCGTCATGTTTGTTTCTTCTTTCCCTGTGTAGTTACTAACCAATGAATAATTATTAAACTTTATTAAAGTTTATAGTTTATTATAAGGGTCTTACTGGGGTCCAAAACAACTTTAAATCAGACAATATTGAACATTCCATGACACATACAAGAAAAGAAACAACCCAAGTGAGAAAACATTATCTAAAAAACAAAATTACATTACGCTATATTACACAACATGATACATGGGGTTTAGAGTTACCATCTAGCTAGTTCACAAAGACAAAGAAGGAGAACGAATATTTATTATAGCAAAAGAAAATAAGATGCAAAACCTCAAGATAAAAAATGTAAGTGAAGGTGAGATTTAAGTTTCTTTTTAAAACTTGCCTTTCCTTTGATAAAACGTATATTACTTGGGAGATTATTCCATTAAAATTGGTTGAAGGTGATTCGGCAAAAATATTAAGAAAAAATTAGCTGAAGTAATGACAACCATAATGATGCATGTTAATAATTCTATATATATGTTATTGCACTTCAATAAAATATTACACACATTTCTTTGCAGGATGGACCTGGGTTCTACACGACTAGGTGTCTTGCTCCCATGTTGGCTGAAGCAGTACGAGTACTTCAGGTTAGTAGAATTACTACGGTCGAAAATGCAGCTGTAAACATTGTATTTGTTATGTACTGTAGTAGTAGTAGGATTTAGGGCCTAAGATGGACAGAATTAGCTGACTTGAATGAAGCATGTTTATTATTTCAGGATAGCAGTTCTACATATGCTTTTAATTTATCAATTTGCACTGACAGGAAGGAGTTGACCCCAAGAAGTTAGATGCACTCACCACAGGCTTTGGGTTCCCTGTGGGTGCAGCCACACTGGCTGATGAAGTTGGTATCGACGTTGCCGCGCACGTGGCCGAGGACCTCGGCAAAGCTTTTGGCTCTCGCTTTGGTGGTGGAAATGTGGAGGTTCTGAAGTCCATGGTGGACCTGGGATTCAAGGGTACGTATGAGTTGTCACATTGAAGGATTGTGCCTGGTTTTAGTTAGCCTGGCTCCACCCTCCTACGTACTTTCGTTCAATTTAAATTTTCCTTCAGTACTACGTCTGGGTTTGCGGTATATTGTTGGGTTTTCTCCGGTCAAATCTTTACCGGTCCAATCAGCGAACAGAGGGAGTGGCTGAGAACGGCGCCTTCCAGGCAGCTAACCTTAACTCTAAACATAACCATTGCCGCGCTGCCTGGAAGGAGATGGGGGCAAAAAACACCAAAGACCTTCGGTGAATTCCGTAATGGTGGTGGAGAAAGATGCGAGCGAAGCCATTCGGTCCGTTGTGGCGACGCTGCCGAATATCCAGAAGTTAAAGCCCGAGCAAGAACAGTCTTTGCTGAGTGTTGTTGGTGGCCATGATGTTGTGGCCCTCCCCCCCCCCCCACCCCACGGGGTTCAGAAACAGTTTGATTTTCTAGCTCACTCTGATAATGGTGAAGGACGATTGGTTATGGCAGATCCAGAGTGGCTCTGGGCAGATCCAATAGTTTTAAACTTCAACAGAGTACCCGCCTTCAAGGAAGTTAACACTTGTCAATGGAGAGTGGCCAGACTCTCTGTACAAATGAAATGTACGAGAGTCTGGTAGGACCAGGCTAGGTTTTAGTTGGATAAAGCACTTGAGTTTGAATTTATGTGTACATGTTTTGTTAAGATTTAATATTCCTTGCTTTTTTTGAATTCTCAAGGCCGCAAATCAGGAAAGGGTTGCTACGTCTACCAGGCTGGACTCAAGACCAAAGAAGTGAACCCAGAAATTGGAGATATCCTTGAGAAATTCAAGATGACACCAAATCCTGCTGTGTAAGTTTGACACTTGACAACGCTTTTTTTGTAAAATTACTATTATCATTGCAAGTATAAAAGAAGTATGAAAGTACACACTGTCGATTTGGACAAATTCTTCCATTTGTTACTTTATAAAATGGACAAAATAAACCTTTTTTTTAACCATAATATATTACAGTTGACTGGTTTTTAATATGTTGAAATACTCTGTTCTTACCTGCCACTTTTTCTACAGTTCATCAGACTCTGATGTGCAGTACAGGCTTGTTTCCCGATTCGTCAACGAGGCCGTGCTGTGTTTGCAGGAGGGCATTTTGAACGACCCTTTGGAAGGAGACATCGGGGCTGTGTTTGGGCTGGGATTCCCCCCCTGCCTTGGAGGTGAGAGTTCAACCGTAGTCATGGTCATCTGAGCCGCTTGTGCTCCGAGGCTGCATCCTCTATCAATGAAAAGAGCATAGTTGGACAACCATAGCATGGTTGTCCTTTTTGTTCTACGTTCATGTGAATTTAAAAGCCCAGGAATTGTAGTGACAAAGCATTTTAGGATGAAATTCATACCTACCGGTTATATTTATAGTTCAGTAACTCAACCTAGTTTGGGGTGACGCTTGGCCTGAAAACTAAACCAGGCTAGTTTGGAAGAATACGTTTCCATGGTAATTTTGATCAGATTTGTTTAAACCTCCTTTTATTTGAAACAGAAAATAAAACCTTATTTACTTAAATCAGCCTGGTTTAACCAGTAATCTGGCTTTATAAAACCCCCTCTGGTGTTTACTAGCGATGTTCCCATACTGATACTGCCTAAAACTACTACTACTGGAGTTTATGCACCGATCCGATACCACGTAATAAAGCCCTAAAGAAAATAGTTTGTTCTTTTTCCGTTATAACTGACTGTCAAACTGGATTAAAAAAAAAGAAAGTTCTGTGGCATTCATTGTTTGTGTTTGTTCATGTTTCACAAAGAGTTTAACCTGAGCCAGACCGACAACAAATCATATCACATCCATACAGGGATAGTAGTATACAGTTGTTAAAACATAATAAAATATATGACACACTGGTATTGGATCAGTACTCGGTATCGGCCGATACGCAAGTTCAGGTATCTGGAAGCAAAAAATGGTATCGGACCATCTCTAGTGTTTACAGAATATCTCTTCATAGAGAAATGAAAACAAACCTAGAGCAATAGGCCTTTTATTCATTTAACATGTATCCTGTAATAATATTTCTAACATAATCTCTTGCCACTTCCAGGGCCTTTCCGTTTCGTGGACAACTTTGGTGCAGACAAGCTGGTGGAGAAGATGAGGCAATTTGAAGCAGTCTACGGGAATCAGTTCACACCATGCCAGCTGCTTCTCGATCACGCAAAGGATTCTAGCAAGAAATTTCACAAGTGACCGACTCACCGTGTGTGCCAGTAGCTTTCAGTAGACCTGTGGTCTGCCACTAGACTGTGCCTAACATTTATGTCATGAGCAAACTTCTGGGAATACGGTCATGTTGTCAGTTTATTAGGTACACCTAGCTTAAAATAATGCAGTTTAATACTGCAGTCCTAATAAAAAAAAAATTAGTATTAAGATTACAGGATTGTTGTATTATTAGTTTTAGCTGGTGCACCTTATAAAGTGGCAACTTAGTGTGTAATGTCAGCAAAATCGGATGTTCTTTTTGTACTTTAACATTGATTAACTTGATGAGGATACAGATTGAGGAGCAGATGGAGGCTAATTAGTCTCACATTGCAGATGTAAAAAGACTGGAGGCAAAAGAATTAAAATATGTTTCCAACTGGCAAATTAATTCGTCATTATTAATGAATGTCTACCAGTATGGTTCAGCGACTGGCTTTTGGTTTTTTTTGTACATTAAAGACTTTATGGCCTGGTTTGAATATTGTTGTAAATGGGAAGACTGAATAAAATGCTGTTGTTGAAATCAAACCTGCTTTTTCTTTCGAGGTGCGTTCACATGCTAGTTAGAGAGAGTAATCTATCACGATAACAGAATGAGAACATAGTTGTGTTCCATGAGAAGATTTGCTCCAATCCAATTCGTTGCGCAGGTCACATGCCTTATTTCCATTGTCCGCAGAGCAGGGTGTGTACGCTGTGCCGCTTGGAGACTGTGTGGGCTGGGCAGGGGCGGCTGGGTGTTTTTCCTCAGCAGCATCCTTTAACGTCTTGTGACATCGCATCTTTTCGGAAAGATGCTCAGGGCGGAGGAGACGCTGCGTTAATCGGAATGATGAAAACATCTCACATACAGTGTGTCTGACCGCTTTCAGCAAAGACAATTAAAGCTGCTGCACCTGTACGGAGAAGGAAAACTGTGGACCTCGCCCGAGAAAAAAAAATGGCATTTTAACGTGGTGACACTTTTTCATTTATTTTTGAACCAAAATGTCTAAAACCAAACATTGCGAGGCTGTCAGGGTGGTGGTCCGCTGCCGGCCATTCAGCAGGAGAGAGGCGACAGTGGGCTGTGAAAACATTCTGCAGATTGATGACAGACTGGGACAGATCACCCTCAAGAACCCGAAGGCACCACCTGATGAGCCAAGGAAAGTATTCACGTTTGATTCTGTGTATGGCTTGGATTCAAAACAAAGAGACATTTATGATGACGCCGTGAGACCTCTCGTGGAGTCCGTGCTCCAAGGCTTCAACGGGACTATATTTGCGTATGGACAAACTGGGACAGGTAAAACACACACCATGCAAGGGGTTTCAAACGACCCAGAGATGAGAGGTGTTATACCAAATTCATTTCAGCACATCTTTACACAAATATCCAGAACTCAGAATCAGAAATACCTGGTGAGGTCATCATACCTGGAGATCTACCAGGAGGAAATCCGAGATCTGCTGTGCAAAGACAACAACAAGAAACTAGAGCTTAAAGAAAACCCTGACTTTGGTGTTTATGTGAAAGATCTGTCCACCGTGGTCACAAAGAATGCCAATGAGATTGAACATGTGATGAACATAGGCAACCAGTCCAGGGCTGTGGGGTTCACTAACATGAATGAACGCAGCTCTCGGTCTCATGCCATTTTTGTCATAACCGTGGAGTGTAGTGAACTAGGGCCAGATGGCGAGGACCACATCCGTGTTGGGAAGCTCAACATGGTTGACCTGGCTGGCAGCGAGCGCCAGAGCAAGACGGGCGCGAAAGGAAAGCGACTTAAGGAAGCAGCCAAAATCAACCTGTCCCTCTCAGCACTGGGGAATGTCATTTCAGCCCTGGTGAATGGGAAGAGCACCCACGTCCCTTACAGAGACTCCAAACTGACCCGCTTGCTCCAGGACTCACTGGGTGGCAACGCAAAGACGGTCATGATAGCAACAGTGGGGCCATCGCACAAGAACTTTGAGGAATCCCTGTCCACTCTGAGGTACGCCAGCCGGGCCAAGAACATCAAGAACAAACCTCGGATTAATGAGGATCCCAAAGATGCCCTGCTGAGGGAGTTTCAGGAGGAGATTGCCCGCTTGAAAGCCCAGCTAGAGGAGCGAGGGATGCTGGCAAAGGAGAGGAGGAGGAGAAGGAACAGCAAAAGGCTGAGTAAAAGTATGGCTGGCATGGAAGAGGAGATGTTCAGAGAGAGGGATGCGGATGTGTGGACGTCTTTCGAGGAGGAACCAGAGGTGAGACTTCGTATGAAAGATGGAAGTGATATCCCCAAGGCCCTGACCTGCCAGGGGAGCGGGGAGAAGTTAAAGCACCTGATTGAAAACAGAAAAAGTATACAGGACATGCAGTGGGATCAAGATGCTTTGGAGAAGATAATTGAGAAATATAAGGTACTTGTGAAGATCATAATACAGTACAAGGTGTGATAAATGAGACACTGGTGGAACAAAAGAAATTCACATGAATAATTCATTGTATGTCTTTGTTCACAGGCTATGGAGAGCAAACTGTTAGTGGGAGGAAAGACTATAATTGATCACACCAATGAACAGCAAAAAATGCTGGAGCTGAAGAGGCAAGAAATTGCAGAGCAGGTATGTCAAAAAACAACAACAATATACATAATGTTTTCTTTTCCTTATAAAACATGCATTTGTGTTACCATTCGTGGTAATAGAAGTTTAATTGTGGGCTGTCTGAACTTACACAAGATGTTTTTAAAAAATGACGTTCATTTTTGAAGGGTGAACTGTTTCTATTGATCCTTACCAGAGCTGAATGTTCTGCATGATTTGCAGATAAGACGAGAGAGAGAGATACAGCAGCAGATGATGTTGCAGGACGAGGAGACCTTAGAAATGAGAGAGACGTTCTCCTCCCTGCAGCAGGAGGTGGAACATAAGACAAAAAAGCTGAAGAGGGTAAGATGACTCACCAGCTGACGCGTCCCAATTCTATTATCATGAAAGCAGTTAATCATAATTCAATCAAATTTGCAATTTGAGAATCCTTTTTTCAAGCGAGACGCCAACAGGAGATGTAACACTGGTGAGTCCAGGTTTCTCTGGACAGAGCTCTTACTTGCTGGTGTTTAGGAATAATTACATTTCTCTATATAGGAATAATTACATTTCTCTTCTCATTCTTTGTTGGTAGATGTTTCTACTTGTCTCCTTATATATTTATATACACTTTTGCATTCTGATTTTTCGTCCCATGGGTTTAATGAAAATATCCTGTCTACTACAGCTTTAGTGACACCATTAATAATATAGTCATTTATGTGTTCCTCTTCTGTACAGTTGTATGCCAAACTCCAGTTGGTGAAGGCAGAGATGACAGATGTCATTGATGAACATGTCCTAATCAGACAGGAGCTGGAACAGACACAGACGGAACTCACCAGAGAACTCAAGTACAAGTGAGTAGCCACAATGTCATTGTTGGCCGTTGCATTTTTTCCCCTGTTTTCTCACATCTCATGTGGCTTTCTATTTTATTTCCATCATCCCCCCAAAAAATTGTTGTGCTTTTCAGAATGTGCTGTTAACAAAATGTTTTATTTTAGCATGACAAGGTTGCTACAGTACTGTGGTCATAAAGAGTTACAGATTTGAACCATTTAATAGAATCAATTCATATTACATAATTATACATTAAATACTAATAATACATTTGATTTGTAAAGCGCTTTCCTAGACCCAAAGCACCAGACGATTTATACCTGGATGCTATCAGACATTGTATATATTGTTTTAAAATGTTTTCTACAAATAATTTCAGTTATGTACTGAGTCATGGATGAAATGCAGTAAAAGCTGTGTTGTACCGTATTTGCAGAAATGTGGTTTATTATACATCTAATATTGGAGATATTCATTTAGATGACAGTGAACAACAACTTTTGAATTCTTTGAATATTTTATTTTGCTATTGTGAAATATGGCAATATTCTGCAAATCAAATTCTAAAACTTCAAGGATACAATTTATAGTTACAGTAGTTTAAATTATGCTACTTTATTTTGATAGGAGGCACAGACAACACATTTCACATGCCTTTGACTTTTCAGCCTATACCTACTGTATATTTAGATATTTTCTATGCTGAAGAGACAAATCAATGGATTTCAGAGCATTTTGTTCTAAATTAGATGTTTTTCCTGTTAAATCAGGATATCAGGGGACCTAAAGGCTTTTTGTTGCTTGCCAAACATTCTGTTTAATGGGCAGAGGGATGACACTGTCAAAAAAAATCTGTGCTGGTACTGTATTATTTGATGGCTTTTATTTATGTGTACTGTATCTATATAGTCCTATTGTAGTACAACTTTTTTTTAATATATATAAATGGATGGAAATCTTTTTTATTACATTTATTCTAGTAGTGTTTTTTGCTCTGGAAATTAGTTAAAAGGAACACGCCAACTTATTGGGATTTTAGCTTATTCATCGTATCCCCCAGAGTTAGATAAGTCCATACATACCCTTCTCATCTCACCGCTAGCCTCGCTTAGCCCAGATCCTGGAAGTAACCGGCTCCATCTAGCCTACTGCTCCCAATAAGTGACAAAATAACGCCAACATGTTCCTATTTACATGTTGCGATTTATATAGTCACAGCTTGTACAAATAACAAGGTCACATGAGACACAGCCATCTTCTAACCGTATACAAACTAGGAACTATATTCTCAGAAGGCGAAGTACTGCTACTTCTGCTACTTGGGCGGAGAGATATTACTCCAACTCTGAGTGAACTCCAGGTGTACTCTCTGCTCCTCACCACAGGGCTTCTCAGGTGCTGCGAGCAAATCAATTCGCCCAAGTAGCAGAAGTAGCAGTGCTTCACCTTTCTGAGAATTAGTTCCGAGTTTGTATACGGTTAGAAGATGGCTGTGTCTCATGTGACCTTGTTATTTGTACATGCTGTGACTATACAAATCACAACATGTAAATAGGAACATGTTGGCGTTATTTTGTCACTTATTGGGAGCAGTAGGCTAGATGGAGCCGGTTACCTCTAGGATCTGTGCTAAACTAGGCTAGCGCTGGGGTCGGAGACGAGAAGGGTATGTATGGACTTATCTAACTCTGGGGGATACGATGAATAAGCTAAAGTCCCAATAAGTCGGCATGTTCCTTTAAACTATTTGATTTTATTACGTTGTTTTAATGGAATGCTTCCTGTGACCTCAGCTGACACACATGTTACTTGTACTTTATATTGCAGATATCTCTTGATTGAGAACTTTATACCTCCAGAGGAAAAGAACAAGATCATGAACAGGCTGCACTTTGACAGTGAGGAGGATCAGTGGAGACTCCAGCCGGTCATTCCATCGGAGAGGTTAGTGAGAGAAAGAAAACTATTCCAAAACAAATTGTAAATGAAACACAGGGCATTAAAATGACCTAAGAAATCAATTACTGACGCAGCAGAGATGCCAGTTTCTGCACCATCAGTTACCTACAGTAAATAGACCATAATGCAATGCAGCTGTAAGGTATAGTGTGTACGTTTTTATTGCTACTTCAAAACTCGAACAACTTTAACTTGCTATTTTTGATCATATATATCCTTCATGAATTACACTGGAATGCATCTGCAGGGTCTAGTAAACTTTCTGGGCAATGTAGGAAATCAGTAACAAGTTTAAATAGATCAGGCAGATTGAAGAAAAGTAGGCATGGTAAAAGAAAAAAAAATGTAAACACAAAGGGCCTCCTTCAATAAAAGTCATAAATTGATGATATAACAGAGTTTACATTTGTTTAATTGGGATTATAGCATCTTTCAAATTATTCTAATAGCCTACGTTTTTGCATTTGTCAGCCCCAGCGTCTATTTGAGTACAACCACAAGGGCTCGCCAAAGTCTGACTTTTTTTCTTGAAATCTACGCAGAAGGGCTGTAAAGCAACCGGACCTTACATACTATAGATAATTCATGCATTCTGCCTTTTCAGAAACAGATGTCATTATATAAAGGAGACCAGGCAAGATAACGGGGGATTTTTCTGGTGGGAGCTGATCAGTTGACCATATATGGGGCACTGGTTGTTTCAGAAGCTTGCATCTCAAATGCTATATGTAATAAACTGAATCCAAATCCTTTTCCCATGTCTTTATCCCAGTGCACCCACTCAGGTCACGAGAAGGCCTCTCTCAGCTGTGGGATACAAGAGGCCAATCAGCCAATACGCACAGATTGCTGTTTCCAAGGCAACTGGGGACCCATCTAGATACCAGGTCAGTGCTCGGACAGTTCACAAAAAGTACAGCAGAGAAAGAGATGTGAAATCGTGGTCTTACGCACCCTGTTTCCACGTTCACAGCCTCCTTTTTGGAGTTGGAGGATGTGAAGATGGTTGTAGCCATGGAAACCATTACAGCTTTAACAGTTGCATGTTATGCTAGTGAACCATCAATGTAATATCACACAGTAAAAAAATACTGTACACATAAAAGCCAGTACTCCAATAATGGCTGGATTTTAAATAATAGCAAGGGATGCAGTCTTTTGGAACACATAAAGGTAACTGTGCTATATTGGTTGACATCCAGTAATATTTAATTATAAGACAACTCAATATTATCTGCACTTTAACAGTGTGGCCATGGCTATATTCCACATTGTTGCTCTGAGGGAGGCTTCTTACTAAAAAAAAAATGCATTTGTATATGTAATTGTAATATTATAACTATAACTTTACTTGTATCTGTTCTTACAGGCTGAGAATATAATGCTGTTGGAGTTGGACATGTCTCCACCGACCATGTTCAACTTGTCCCTTAATGGCGCTCACCTGGAGAGAGCCTTTTCTCCCAGGCTGATGCAGGATCTTCTGGTAACTGTCCCCATTAGAGAGCGGAGCACTGCATCGTCACGGGTCAGGAGATCCCAGTCCTGGTGAGAGAACAGAGGGAAGGCATTCTTACAGATGCTGAAAGTTCCCAATCTTTAGGATAATACTGAACATTGCAGTAGGAAAGTTATGTGAAGAACTGTCATTAATTTGAAATAATACTCCTATATTGGGTCAATCCTAGTTTCTGAAATACAGTTATATGCATGTATTAGTGGCGTCCTTTTGTATGTATCACAATGCAGAAAGTGGGGTTTAAAGCACTGTACAAGTGTTATTGCATGTTTTTTCACCCTTTAAGTACATATTGTACTACATTTCTGTTGACCACTTTCCCTAAAAATACCAACTTTTTTACATGTTATATTCTGATATATTGCTATTGATCAACCTCATTAAATCCTGTAGATACATTAGTTTTTTTTGCGATATGGGACTGTAAAAATGAAACATATTGCATCTTAAATAATAAGTAATTCTTTTTTGTCATGGTCTACAGGTATCAGGCACCGCAAGCAGCATCCATTGCATCATCCTCATCATCCACCACTCTGACATCAGGATCTCAGAGTTTCTCTCCCTCTCAGAGACAAAGACCATCCTCTGCTGCCTATCTTCCACTGGGAGGTCCAATTCAGTCAAGCCCCTGATATGTGTCAACACAACTGTACACAGGGCTGGCCTTAATTCAAGCTGGCACAAAGGACTCCAGATTTGCATCTGGGAGACATGGGGGGAAAATCGTATGCTTTGATTTAAAATTGATTTCACACCTTTTTTGAACAAAAGAATCACTTTAGTAAGCATGTATTCAACTTAACAGAAGATAAACGTAATTTCTGCCTACAGTTGCCTAAAAACACTGTAGTACCCAGTCTCAAAGAATAGCACAGCCAAAACTAGGGATGCACAATATAGATATTTTTCAGCCGATACTGATAACCGATAATTACCTGCTTCTCATGGCCGATATCGATAAGATAATTTTACATCTTAGTTTTTTAAAAAGAAGTGCATCACCTGTAGTTTATGCACACCTAAGGGTGAGCAAAAATGGGTGATTTAATATTCCATAGCGCTGACCTAACCACATCTAACATCACTGTTGTTAACACAATAAAAACAAAGAACAGTTATTGGAATAATATATAATAATATACATTTCCCATTATCAGACAATAATTTATAGGTACCGAATACGGATATATATTGTGCATCCCTAGCCAGAATATAATCATTTGAAACCAGACATAAATAGTTTGGAGGATCTTTACAGTTCTTGTTTTTAATTTGAAGGGGGGGGGGCACCTGGTTTAGCCTGTATGCTTGATAATGAATTGTTGCTTCAATTTCTAGCTGATGTAATTGTGAGCCAAAAATGTTAAGAAAGCTTGGAATGCTCTCTTGATTAGTTGCCTTATTTTTTCATAGTTGTCAAAGTCCATTTGCTTACACATGAGAATAAACACTAAAATGATCTTAAACTGCCTACTGTATTTTCCTATGAGCTGCGGTTATGTTGCTGTCTTTCTGTGACACTGGCCTTAATTGCAGCTATGAGCTTTATGTGGGAAACTTTGCAATGACAGCTTTATACAGTAAGGTGACGTTTCCTTCGGAGTCACATGACTCTTTACAGTAAGTCCAACATGGCAGACGGAGTGGATCTTACGCGGTAACTAAAGCAACATTTCAACTGGAACAGACTAATTCAACACTACTCTGCAACAAGACATCAACAATGAGGGAGAGACAGAAGAAAAAGAAGGGGAGGACGTGGGCGGAAGCCGCTAAAACGGTATTCTAGTTGTTTTTATCTGTCGTTTGTTGTGGTTGTTTTCCTTGAACGCTCCCACTTGTACAACTGTGTTTATGAGTTCATGACCTGCTAGTGGAGATGTTGCGTACACCGCGCAAGGCCCGTGTTGACGGTATTTGGAAGACCGCTGTCACTAGCCGTCAAGCTGCCACCGTTGAGTACATCTGCAGCGAGATGACAGTCAGCTGTGTGCACCCAAGCATCTTTCCAAAACACCTCCGTGTGTTATGCCTACACAGTGTGGGTGACATGTTTGTCACGATTTGAAGTCGAATAAAGTAACCGTTAAGTAATCGCGTCAGTGTTGCGCGCTAGCCAGGTTAGCACGCTAGCTTCTGCTAACGCAACTCAATCCAACAAGTTTGTTTGATATCAGCTGCAAATAAAACACAATGGAAAAAAAGTGTCCTGTTAAACTTATTCCCCCTGCGTTGCCTTAATTCCACAATAGATCACCAAGTTAATATATTGTATGCCAACGTTTGGCGACATATCCGAATACAGTAACGTTATGTTAATGAATGCTGCTAGCATTGTAGCTAGCTGTCTAGAGTAACATGCTAATGACTACAAAATACCTAAACCTCCAACAACTATTTTATAATTAAAGCGTCATTCCTTGTGTAGACAGCCACTGTTCAGTTATGCGTTAGCTTCACTGAGTTATTTACAGTAAGCCACATTTTCTTTTCCTAGGATGGCAAAGGCATGGGGTAGCCATGACCCGTCCTACTTTCCCTTTGATTGGCTGGTGGTCGTTGCCTGCTGTGATTGGATTGGTTAGCTTTAGGCAAGAGTAAGTGGGATTGGTTAGGGTCAGGGTAGGCGTACATTCCTAAGAAAGAAACACTCACTTACAGTAACTAGCTAGTTTGCTCACATAAACACCCAAAAAAAGTCCGGTTTTGCTGAGATGCATACATATTAAAGCAATGAGGGGATACACGAGCAGTCGTTACAAAAACGTACAAGATAGGAGCAAAATAAAAGCAACATTGTTTGCTCAACACTAGATGTTTTTTTTTATTTTTATTATTATTATTATGGAGTGAACGTTTCTGTACCATTACTGTACTGTGATGTTAACATGTTTTGCTGATGGCTAATGTTAAACGTTTTTAAAAGTGGTCTTGCTACATTCCCTGTTAAAACATATGGCAGTTTTTCCTTGGATGAGAGTGCCTCAGCCATATGTTATAAGTTAGTAGTTAACTAAGCATTTGGTGTTTTTGGATTATTTTGAGCAGCATTATATATCCTGCACTTACACAGTCAAGGAAACTAATCCTTTGTAGAAACTTGTTAGAAAGCTTTACTATGTGAAATCGCACCATCATGTTTTATGACAACCACTCTCTCTTGAATAACTCAACTGTACAATTTTTCTATGACAATGATAATTTGTCATTGTGCTGTAGGTTTTGGAGAAATACCCTAATACGCCCATGAGCCATAAAGAGATCTTGCAGGTGATCCAAAGAGAAAGGCTCAAGGAAATTAGGTATGTTACTAATACTAAAGGTATGAACATAATACTATGTTCCTGGCATCGTAGCTTTCCTATAGCAAATGCCCTTCAGATATAGGAGACATTTTCATGTGCGAGAGAGTACACAGCTCTTCCCTCTGTTATTGATTGATCATATCATGTATTTCCCTTTTTCTTGTTCACATAGTATTTCACTCAATTAATAATTGTTTCATTTCTTTTTGTTTCATTGTCACTGTTCTCATCCAGAAGGTAAGGAAAAGCTAGCCCCCACCCCTTATCTTAACAAACTCACTGCGTTTGGTTTTACCTTTTGCATGTTATTAACAATAACATGTTCGGTTGCATAAAGACAGGACTCACACACTCATATTTTACCTAGACTTGCCATAGCCATCTGTAGCCACCTGTTGCATAAAAACACAATTTCATTTTTCAGTATGGTAAATTACTCGATGTTCTAACAAAGTAAAGCATGGATCCTAATGGCGATGTTTTTACTCTATACAGATTGAAAAGTTCAACAAAGTTAAATGAAATTATCCAAATAATTGTATGGGGTGTACATTTAATGAGATAAATGATTTGCTGGCAATATCTGTAAGCCTAAATAGTGTAATTTTCTGAATTAATTACAAACAGATGTTGCATTTTTTTCAATCTCAATGCATTGTATTACTATATTGCTTAATGCACTTTAAGTTTTATACTGCAAGTTGACAAAAATGCATTTTTGTGTCACTATGTACCTCTGGATACATCTTTTGCATGACTGCTGAGGCACTTTTAAATGACTCAAGTTTGCCTTAAAAATGTTTGACTTAACTAGAGCAGGTTTTTATGCAACAGACAAAGTTATGCCAGACCAGTTCAGTCTTAGAATATCAGGTCCTCCTTATAATGATTATATTGTCTTGAACCAGTTTTATGCAGCTGATTCTGTATAAAACATTCAGGAAATTTCCCCACAACTACACTGCGAATCTGACCTGAACTCATACATGTCCTCTTGACGCATGATAGCAATTTCTCCCCAGATATCAGACCAGCCTTGACCCTTCTTTTATCTTTCTCCTAGCTGTCTGAGTAATTGGGGAACAGATGTATAATTTGCGTTTTTCTCTCATGATCCAGTGGAACCTCGCCGCTGGCATGTCTGAACGCAATGCTGCACACAAACTCTCGTGGTGAGGAGGGGATCTTCTACAAAGTTCCAGGCAGAATGGGGGTCTACACATTAAAGGTTAGTTAGACACAAAGCAGCTTTCACTACTGTGCTGCGTTAGGCCAAAAATAGGCTACTATTAAGTAAAAGATAATTCAAAATGTCAGTCTACTTTAGGGACAGGGAAATATAAATATGCGTGCGTGCGTGCGTGCGTGCACGCGTTGTTTTTGAATTACTGCTTGGCTTTTCTTTTTCTGTATCTATAACATAAAGGTAATATACTCTATTTTCTCTTTTTTATGTAGAAGGATTTCTCAGTTGAGGCGAACGAGCTGTCTGAGGAGGGTTCTGAGGAGAGCAGTGACAATCTCTCTGACTCCCAAAGCACAGAAAACAACAGCAGTGCCATCGCAGGAGAGGGCAGGAGAGGAAGGTGGATGCGAAGAGGTACTGTGCACCGCATACAGAATCATTGTTAACTGTTTGTACATTCACTACATCTCTTAAGTCACTTCAAGTAGAGTGTACAGACCATCATCTCCAAAAGCTTTTTTGAATCATTAAGGAATCACCCATTAACATTCATAATAGCTTGAATACATGACTATTTATTACAGATGTTAACAGAAATTATATTACATTATTTAATTTAAGAATTTGCAAGAAATTAAAAAAAATGTCACCACAACATCATAGCTAAACGTTCCTGATGTAAGACTAATTTTTAAAAAGCAAACTAAATACATTTATTAAATACCCTGAAAATACAATGCTCAAATTTGTTTTATTTGCAAACTCTATTTTAAGTATTAAATAGTTAAATAGGCTTCTTTCTTGTCGCATACTAGTCACTTCTGTTAAACGATCATTCAGGTAGACTCAATAGAAGAGAAAGATACTCCATCAACAGCAGCCTCAATAGAAAATAACACTGACTGTAGCGCTCAATGGTGTTTTAAGACCCCAACGTTGACTTCAAGGCAGCGCTGCGACCATCACTTCAAGCCACCTAATCCTAGTACTTTCCAGGCAGCGCTGCCTGGAAGACGACGTTGGGGGCTTAAAACACCAAACACCGACTCATCATTAGCTGATTTTCGCTGGTTGGTTACCTAGTTATGACTATCAGTCAGAGTCAACGCCCCCTCCCAGTAAAAAGTTATTCCGGAAACACAGGAAACCAGCTGCAGTAGCAGTAGAAGAGGCAAACACAAGTTACACCGTCTCCTCACAAAATAATTCCTGGATTACACTGAGCATCAAACATGATAATAGCAAAAGGTGGGTTTTATCTTTTAAACAAACACACCGTGTCCATAATGTCTTCTGTTAATTGTCAGCAGAGAAGCTGCAGTCTGCACACGCCGGTCACATCAGAGCAGTGTTTGCTCTTTCGTGTGTCTGTGGTGTCAAATCATTGTGAATTGCACACCTGATTGCAGCGCAACTTTGGAGGATGAACCTTTCTTCAAGTAGCAATTATTTTTTGTTTTCTTCAGTCTGTGCTCTCACTGACTCTCATTATTTCTTTCTGCCACTTGAATATCTTAAGTGACTGTTAAAACAGGAAACTGTATTTTCTAAGTACGACCCATGACCGCTTCCTCATTATGCACAAGTTAGAAACTGCCAAGCAAATAACTTAGGTTTATATCTGAGTGGGAGGACTCACATAGTTTTATTTTTTAACTAATCAATGCAAAGCGCTACATAGTCGAATGCCAATTAAGTGGCATCAAAAAAGCAACAAGTGGAAAAGTAGTTTAAAAAAAAAAAAGAGAGGTTACTGGGAACAAGCTTCCTATTGAGATGTTCAGCCCATTTTTTGTGATATGATATACTAGCAAGGTAATGCAATCTGCTTCTTTGTGCATGGTATTGGTTTCAGTTTCATCAAAACAAAAGCATGATGTGATAAAGTCTGTACACCACCCTCAGGAAGTGTATTTTGTGCTTTTGTATTTGGTAGTTCCCTCCATGCTGCAGTCACAGCCGTCCTCTCCGCAGCCTCGATGCTCGTCGCCTTCTGTCCCCACCGGTAAACTCATCTCTCCGTCGCAGAAACACAGCAAGAAAGCTTTGAAACAGGTACTGATGGGTTCGTTATTCTTCATATTGTATTGTGTAAATTACAGCTACTCAGTGGAGTAAGTACTATTTTCACATGTCTCAGATGGTACACGAGTTCCTGCACCAAACTCACATACACCTATATACACCCTGCCACCTCACACTGCAACACATAAATAGATTCTGGTTAAGTATATTAATGTTTTCGTATATTTGTTCTTGCATTTATATATATATATATCAAGTGTAGTTTTTTTTGTGATTAACAGTTTTTTTTTAAATACAACAAAGTGTAGAATTTTTAAAGAAGACAAGTGCTATTAAATCCCAAAAACAGTACTAATCTGAATCTAAATCTCACACCTCTGAACTATGTGAAAATACTTACTTTTACTTTTCTGCAATTTTCACTACATTTATCTAAACTTTTCCGCTGACACGTTTTCAGTAAAGATGTAGATAACCCATGTTGGCTTTTCAGCAGGCGCCAACTATCTTTCCATTCCCTGTCTGTAAAACATCTGTTTTACAGTATTAATGTCCTCATAATCCACCCTGTTTAACATTTTCCTATTGGCTGCTTTGTGCTTTTTGTGTTCCGTTTAATTAGATTTCACTTGATTGCACAGATTGTAATTCACTCCATCTGTGCTGGTGTGGAATTTTCAGCTCTGTAAGACCAATTTGTGTTCATTTATTGGGCGTAAGCAACACTAGAAGATGGTGATTTGGCTAAAATATTAGCGCTGGAGAGACTTATTGTGTATTTTCCTTCTGTGGTTTCCTTTTTACTTCAATCAGCTAAAACAAAAGAGACACTCGGTGGACTGTCTTGGATTGCTTCTATAATCCGTTGACATTGTGTTTGGGAGGTGATCAGACTTTGAATTGAATTACTGAATTTACAACACAGAGTTGATTTATGCTTGTGTTATGCAACCTTTGTTTCATTACTGCACTGTTATTTAGCTGTTTAACCAGGCAAGTGGCCCTGGGAGTAGTTGCAGGGAAACAGAGGGTTACACACATTCACACTCTGTGTTTCTCATACTGCTGGCTATTTGCTCCTTCCTTATTCTGCTCATTTTAGGCCTTGAAGCAGCAGCAACAGAGAAACCAGCGCAGACAGGGGGGGATGCCAACCACCTCCAGTCCTAGACTGCTTCTGAAAACCATCAAAGATATGGCTGACAACATTACTACAAAGACTGGTGGGTGGCGGCTATTAAATTGTCAAATACCAAATAAAATGAAGTTAGTAGTAGTCATCTTTTGGATATTTTACTGATGTACACGGCATGATATTATTATACACAGTTTTGAGGATAAATGACTGATATTGGTGCAGTTCTTAGGTATTGTCCTGTTATCATGCACAATTTGAAGGAGCTGATGGGATTACATTTCACTGGACTTGTACCTTGTACAATTTCATGTGACAAATAAAACTGATTACAGGTTTGCATAACTACACAACAGAAGGCATAGTATTATTATCATCCAAACATGACTCATATAATTGGCAACATCAGTGTGGAAACAGTTAGATCTCTGGTTTGCAATTTCTCAGAGCTTTTCCTTCTACTCCTTTCCCTCTGTCTAACAGACTTATGCCACCCAGTTGTTCCCAGGAAGGGTTCTCAGAGGTCAGGCCGCCTTAATGCAGGTAATTCAGACATCTACTTTATTTATCCGAGTGGTTTGGAAATCTTAAAGGAAAGGGCTGGTGATAGCAGATCCCATGAAAAGACTAAAACCAACATTCCTATCCTACTATCAAGTATTGCCTGTGTTGCCAAAGTCTAGTATAGCATATTCCTCTGTTGTCCAAAAAGTATCACAAACCACACCGATGCACTGGGTGGCATGTTCTTTCATTACAGTGAACAGAAGACAATGTTCTGGTGCTGTAAATAAATACAAGTGCGCCACAAATGTTTTAATCCGCTGCCTTAAATAGTCTCCAACAAATGCATTATTTACTTCTGCTTGAGTAGCATTTACTTAAAACTGCCCAGCTGTTTTAGAAATGTTATTCTTAAAAAATAGAAGTATATATTTGTGTTTTTAAAGGTAGGAACCAAAGTGCTTGGGGCTTTTTGCCATATACAGGGTAGGGAAGTCTGAAAGACGGACATATGCATTGTTGGTTTTGGTCTTTTCATGGGATTTGTTGACTAGTAGAAAAGGAATAACACTAACCTTATCCATTACAATAGTTAATATAATCTGACAAATGTATATCTACTTGCTTGGACTTAGATAGAGTTAACTGAATTATTTCATAAGTAGTTGAGAAACAAGTGAAATGATCCCACATTAGCAGAACAAAGAATGTTGGGAAGGAAAACAAATTACACGACCACATGGGAGAGTAAATTACTCAAGATGTCAGTTGCAAGATCGGCATGTTTCTGCATTGCTGGATCTGTCTTGGTTTACATCTGTTTCCTGTTTTGTATTGCAGGGCAGCTGAAACGTACCAAGTGTAATATAGATGTGGAAACACCAGACTCCATTTTGGTTAACACTAACTTGCGGGCGATCATCAACAAGCACACCTTCTCGGTCCTGCCCCCAGACTGCCAACAGAGACTGCTCAAACTTCTGCCTGAAGTTGACCGGCAGGTGGCTCTAAAATAATATACTTTTTATGCTTTTGTTGCATTATCTAGCACTAAATGTAGAGTGTAATATTTTTGCATGTCATTTCCCATCTTTCCTGTCTATCGTCAGATAATGACTAATGATAATAATAATAATATATATAACTAATAATTATAATTTTAAAAATAAAGAAAACCAGTCTGCACATATACATATCACACAGCTAACTTCTGTACAGCATTAACTCATGTTCACTGATTCTACACAGTTAACTGTACATAGCATATGGGAAGCATAAGTGGATGTACTGATGCAGTGATGGTGACTGTGACGATGTTAGTCACAACATTGTGCCTCCTCTCCTCAGGCTTGCATGGACGGTCTTCTGAAGGTGACTAGTTCTGCTTTGAACAATGAGTTCTTCACATCAGCAGCTCAGTCTTGGAAGGAGAGACTGTCTGAGGGTCAGTGCAACTGTTTCCAACTGATAATAGCTGCATTCAGCATCATATTCAAAGAAATATTGCTGTCACCCAAGGTTTAGTGCCACTACACAGAACGAGTCTGACTTTTCTTTTTTTTTTATTACGCAACTTTGTTCTTTACAGGGGAATTCACTCCTGAGTTGCAGCTACGAATGCGCCAAGAAATAGAGAAGGAAAAGAGAGTAGAGCACTGGAAGGAGGCCTTCTTTGAAAACTATTATGGTGAAAAGTAAGTTCTCCTATATGATATATTATTTATATTCATTCACTAAGTTGGAAGGTATATTATTTTCATATTTTCCAAACGCCAAAATGAAAAGCCCTCTACCCATAGGACCTACAAACAGACTTACTTTTCCTCAGGATTATTTTCTTCTCGTCATTATGATTGAATATCTAATATTTTAGATATAGATTTGCATTGTTATTAAATGGTGGTGTGTTTGAAAGGCTTATTTAAAGTTGAATGAAATTCCAAATATGATCCAATCACCACCCTCATCTCCCTCTCACATTACAGGAGTAAGATTTCCGGAACATATAACTAACATTATTAGTAGAAGTACAGTGTTTGTTCACAGTATTCATCACATACTTTCAAATTGAACTGCTTTGTATCCAACAACATCATATTGCTTCAAGACAAGGCTAAATCAAATTAAATCGACTTGGTTAGCTGCTTAAAAATGTATCTAATTTGGCAGCTCATTGATTGATCAAGATACCAACCGAAGCATACTCGCCTCTCATACTTCATACTAAGGCCTCTCATCAATCAGGTGCAGAATATGGCTTATTCAATAAAAAATACAGAACTTTGTGTAAATTAAGAACACAAATTTGGGGAATCGGAGTAACCTTTGTTTCTCTTTCTCTATAGTTCTGGGCTCAGCTTTGGGGAATCCAAAGAGCTGACAAAGGCTGATGTGAATCAGGAGTCTGCCAGGCCCCAGTCCCCCCCTCATCAGACAGGACCTGCCGCTCAAGCACCAGAGGATCCCAAGGGCTCCAAGGACAGCAGCCAGACTGATGCTGCGACCGTTGTGAAAGACATGAAGCCAACAAAGGATCTTCTGAAGGCGCAGCCTGCTCAGAGAGAGCCAGTCTCCACCACAGAGCCCATGAAGACACGGCGCTCACAGTACGCTGAGGATCGTAAGTTGAACGCAACAGCACAGTCTGGGCCAACACCTGTGGTGAAAACACTCGAGGTTGAGAGGCCGACTGAACGGGCCCCAGTAGGTACACTGCCTGAAAAGGAGCATAAAGAGGAAGTGAAGGAGGAGAAAACTGAACTCCCCCAGTCGCCTGTGAAGAAGAGCGGCCCACAAAAGGATAGTTCAGAGCTAAAAGAGGATCAGCCAGTGTCTGTAGTTAAGCCCGCTGAGGAGAGCAAAGAGGTCAACCCTGAGCCCAGTGGCCCCTCAGAGCCGCTGAAAAGGAAATCTCTCAGTGAGATTGGGGATGAATTGACACCAGAGAAAAGGCCCCGTATGTCCTCAGTTTCCTCAGTGTCCTCAGTCTCCTCTGTATCTCCTCCAGCGTCATCCGTATCCAGCCCTGCTACACCAACTTCAACAACAAATCAGAGGGTTCCACCACTCAAGGTAGGAAAAAGGTCTCTGAACACAAAGTCTCTCTGATCTTCTTATCCTTAGAGTACACAAATGTTGAAAGGTGACTCTGATAAGTTTGTAGCCTGCTTCTTTGCAGAAGGTGGTAGCTGTATTTAGCTTAGATTCACAGCAGTTTGAGTGGATTCCAATGGCAACCAAGAGTCATGGCAAAAATGTGTCTAAGGACAAAAATGTCCTTAGAAATTTCTCGAACCCCTCATGCATTTCTCTGCCAGGGTTTTGTAGCAAAGAGGAGTAAAATAACGTGACACAGAAGTAGTTTATTTAGGTGTTTTGGAGAAACTTTTTCATTTGTATTAGGGAGGTTTTTCATTTACTTTTATATGCATATCTTGAAATAATTCTCTAACATCTCCTTTTTTCACTTTGCAGATCCCAGTGTCACGGATTCTTCCCATTCCTTTGTCACCTAGCCAAGTCTCACCCAGGACTCCCCTCCCGGCCCCACTTAGTAGCCCAGGCCGTACTGGTGCTCGCACTTTGGCTGACATCAAAGCCAAAGCTCAGCTTGCCCGAGCGCAGCGAGCAGCGGCTGCCGCAGTATCATCTGCGTCGAAGGGAGCGGTGCCAGGCCCAGGGCCAGGGGGAGGCAGTGGTGAGCAGACACAGCCCTCGCCCAGCCCCAGCCCAACATCCCCACAGGCATCAACCAGGTTACCAGCCTCCAGCAGCAGTGGTCAGACCAGTACTCCTCCTTCTCGCCCACTGGACTCTTTTGGCCAGTTAAGCCCAAACCGGTTTCAAACATCTTACTCATGCAAAACTGACGATAAAAACAAAGGTCATTCTGCTGGTACTGTCAGTGCGCCCGACAGCATTCAAATGCAACCCACTCTGCCATCTGTGCACACTCTGATGGGACAAGAAAGCCCATCACTTGCTATATCATCAACCAAGATCAGCTCCTGTATCCCTGCAAATAACCCGCTGGTCACTCAGCTTCTGCAGGGTAAAGAGGTTCCATTGGAGCAGATCCTCCCAAAACCGCTATCCAAGGTGGAAGTGAAGATGTCAAACGTACCCTCTGGTAGTAAGGGGAAGACACCACACTCTGCTGAGCACAGGTCTGATAAGCAGATGTCCAACCAGTTCAATACAGCAGGACACACAGAAGTTTTCTCAGAATACCCGAGACATCACAGGGAACTTCCTGATGAGGAGACTCAAGAGCAGATCCTGCAAGCTCTGATGCAGAGGAAAGGCCAGCAGAGCCAGCCTTATGGTGGTCTGGGGCCTCAGCACCCTCAGTACAAAGTATATCAGCTAGTGCATGCAGAAGAGCATCAGGACCAATCCAGGATTTCGGTAGGATTTCTGGGTCGTAAGAGGATGCCCAGGCCTGCCATGACGGGACATTACCTGCTTAATGTGTCCACATATGGCCGAGGACCAGAGAGCAAGAGACTGCACCAGTCTGTCATCCCAAACACGTCTATATCCAATTTAAAAAGGGAAAGCACAGAAGGAGAGGAGGTGGCCAAGGAAGAAGCCAGCAAATGCTTTTTTCCTGCTTCTGGGGTAAAAACAGAGCAGCATGGATATTCAGTAACCAAGTCTGATGAAGCAGCGAGCATTCAGCATTGCTCCAATGTAAAGACGGAGCCTGGATCAGAGGATAGTGCAGTCGGTGCCGATAACAACAGCACCAGTGTGACAGCCAAAGAAGACACCAGCCCTTTTTCTCAGTCACAACGAAGGCACCTCGAACTCTGCAATAGTAACCAAGGAAACTCTGAGCCATATCTTACCCAAGTGGACCCCAGTCACCAGTGGCAGTCGGCCTTTCAAACCCAGAGAACACTCAATAATCAGGAAGTCATGGCAGCATCGTGCTACAGTGGCACTATCAGCATGTCTGTACCTAACACTTTGAACCGCAGCAGTGCAGGCATCTGCTCTCCCACAGCCTCATCAGAGGCTGGCGGTGTCCACGGGAGCGTCATGTCTTTCTCAGTGACCGTCACCACTATACCTGCCGGTCACTCGTTAGACCACAGCAACCAGGGCGATCCCTCACCTGAGCAGTCGTTCATCGAAGGCTCCAACATGGAGGACGTCCAGTCTAAATGCTACTGCAGACTGAAGGCGATGATCATGTGCAAAGGATGCGGAGCCTTTTGCCACGATGACTGCATCGGCCCCTCGAAACTCTGCGTGTCATGTTTAGTTGTACGATGATATGAAATGAATAATAATTAGAAGATACAGTATCGTGGTTTGATTTGTACTGAAGCAAGACCCAAAGCAGAAGCAGGTCAATCAGAATCAATACAAAATCACTGCTGGGCTGAAGCACATTAGCCACACTCCAGACAAAACAACCAGCATGTGGTTGCTGTTGGAAAGACAAGGATTTACACTGGATGGTCTTTTGTTTCACCAACATCTATGAAAAGTTGTTTCGTGCAATGTTTTGGTAGAAATGTCAATCAGTTGTCAATCAAATCAGTAGTCTGTCAGATATGTGACAAATATAAAATCTGGCAATGTTTGCACTCGGCTAGGATTAGTGTGATATATTTTTTAAAATATATATGTGTAGTTTTTAAAAAAGG
This sequence comes from Sander vitreus, assembly GCF_031162955.1. Lineage (NCBI taxonomy): Eukaryota > Metazoa > Chordata > Actinopteri > Perciformes > Percidae > Sander > Sander vitreus. The sequence continues at coordinate 7,937,299 of NC_135874.1, read as the reverse complement.
AGGGAAAATGAATGTTGCTATTTTTGTAGAACATAATGACTTTTGTGTTAAGATTGACACTTTTTATTATTGGGCCTAATCAGTTATGGTTTAAAGGCTAAAAAAAAAAAAAAAGGGCGCTAATGATAATCATTGGTTGAAGAGTACCTCCTGGCATTTATGCACGCATGGCAGGGAAGTGCAACTCACAGTAACTATTTTATATAAAAACTGTACATTTATTATTGAACACACTCAGATTTAAGAATTAGAAAGAACATGTATAGTTTTAGAAAGAGTATATGAAATGGACTTAAAAACCACCTCGATATATGGTAGTAGTTGTGTACAGCACTTACATCTAAACATAGGGAAAAAGAAGAATCCTTTCTTTCGGCAAGGTCTAGAGTCACTTCCTACTGTGTGAACCTTCATTTTCTCCCCAAAAAAAGCCAGTTTGTAGATATTGTCTCCCGTGAGGTGGGTTTTCTCATGCCTGTACGTCTCTATAGATAGATCAGAAGTGGCAAACAGTAAAAAACAAACAAACAAAAAAAACACTCAAGCCAAGGGGAGAAAATGAAGATTATTTGTTTTTTCACTGTAAATATTTCCTCATTTACAGTATATGCCTAGATGTAGAAATGTATTTTTATTTTATTCGTGCAGCATACATTGTCTGAGCATATCTTGTTTATTACAACATCATTTTTACCGTGGAAAGAAAATGGAGAACAGTACGTTATGCTAAAACGCTAAATGCTTTATCATAGAATGATTCAGCATAGCATGCTTGAGTTTTACAAAATGATTAAGAGGTACAATATGACAGTGATTAACAGGCGGGTGTAACATTTCACTTTAAAATGGCTTTTTTCCCGAGAATTGAGAGAGTTACCCTCCATTTTAATGTGGTATGAGGTATTGTAAGGACAACATAATACTGGGTCATGTTTATATAATGTACAATAATGTATGTGTGTGATGTACAAGGATGAACCAGCACTTTTGTTACTGTGTTGTAACAGCCTTTTAGCTGCATTACGATGATGTTAACACAGTACAAATGCTTACTTTACCACATATTAACGTGCAAAAAGGCCAGTGTCAAGCGTTACCTCAGCAGGTTTTTCAGGTGTTCATGCTGATTACAAATTAAGACGCATCAACTTTATTTTGAAATCTCCTCGAGGTGAAAAGAAGACCTGTTTTATAGCAATTATTTCCAAGGTAATATGCCAAAGTCACCTTTTAAAAAAAACTAAATAATCACAACTTGTTTTTAATGTCTGACTAGTTAATCAAAGTAATATATTTTAATTAATATATTTTAATATAAAAAAATCTATTTGCTAATTGTTTTTGAAAATCAACAGGGTATTTACTATAATAATATATTGGCTGTCCGTTTTTCCTATAATTTTGTTTAGACTGGACAGACCACCATACAGAGAATAACTTGTTTTTTATAACTCAAATTGCCCAGGTATCAATATTCTGTATGGCCCAGTTTTTTCCCCCAATGGATCTGTTGGTCTATATTTTTCCATAGAGATGTTGTCTAATGTTTGTACCCTTTTAGCTGTCTACATGTGTCATTACCTTATAAAAACAAAAAGATATGTTTTTAAAGCACCATTTTTAGGTTAGTGGATTAATCAAAGTCCATTTTAAATGTATTTGTTATTAAATGGGGGGCTATGTCTTGTGGAAAATTGGTTTTAAAGATTGTGAGGTTATAATCAGGACAGTTTTCCACATATTTAGCATAGTCATTTCACTAAAAATGGTGTAACAGTATTTGATTGTTAACACAAATTCAATTTATCCCCCATACATATTTAGGTCTTATTTGGTTGAATGTGATGTTACGATGTTGTATTTACTCATGTAGTGTTGGGGACTGGATTGCACTGCAAAAACAATCAATCAACCCAAAAGGCAGCTGAAATCTTTGTTAATAAGGACTGAAACGTGAATCAGGCAGCCATCCCTAGTGTCATTGAAGTTACTTGTTGTGTGTGCACACAGAAGAGCAGTTCATAGAGAATTGGCCGGAAAGTGTCATGGGCAATCACCACCATTTTGAAATGTCACGTTTAACCCGCGGTGAGTTTGTTTAATATGTCTGTGTCATTTTGTCTCCATTTAAACTCCGGGTGAATGTAATATAGTAATCAGCACTTGTAAACAAAGTGTATTTTATCAGAAGTTATAGACTATTATGAATAAATAATGAAAAGAAAAGCTTTTTGTGTGTGTTAACTGGAGCTTGTCTCACACAGAGGCGTGTAACGGCCATTTAAAGTTCATTTTACTGGACACGATGAGTACTAAACGCTCTATGAAAATTGTAAGTTGTATAATGTGTTCTGTGGCTCTGGGAGGAGCTTTCCATAGTTTGAAACTAAATATCTTGGATTGGGCTTGAAATGCCTTCTAACTGTGTAAAAAGTCAAGCCTACATAAAAACTTTGGGACAAATGTAACAACTCACAAGGTGCATTTTTGGCAAGAAACGATCCAATCCAATCACTGAGCTTAAAACTGCTAACGGCGAGCTGAAGCTCACACTCACGCTTAATTCATTACTCTGGATTCTGCTCTTTGACCAACTTCTTCATGGCAACAGAGGCCGAGGCTCATGGGCATTATTGTATTTAGGGCCGTCCACCATGCCAAATGACAAACGGATGGACAAAACATGAATTCTTTATGTTGAAAAAAATAAATAAACTGGTAACTATAACATAGGCCTGCGGTCATTACAATATCCAGGAGGGTCCTGTGTTTCTATGGTCAGTAACATTGGAGACATCAATAAAAATAAAAAAAATGGGAATACACAATGGTGGAGAAAAGTCCCACACATATGCTAGTGATTTGCATTACGGGAAATGTCGGATCCAGTGTTTTTGGAGCTTGACTCATAAAGTCAGGCTAGCTCTGCTGCTTTGATTTTGTCCATTCTTTTATAAATCTGCTTCTTTTGAATCCCCCAACTTTAGGAAAGTGTAATACAAAATCACTGGAGTATCCCTTTAAATTCCATTTAATCTGTATTTTTGTTTTGTTTTGTCTCCACTCTATTATGCTGAGGATCATAATTCAGAGTAAAAGTAGCAATAGGCTAGTAGTAGTGCGCCTTTAACCTGCGTGCGTGCGCACATGCGTAAAGTAGGCTATAGTAGGTGGTCGCGCATGGCATCTCAGTGGCTGCTCGCGCTCTGCGGTCCTCTACCGCTGGGTCGCTGCTGATGCCGAGCGGAGCGGGGGCGCCTGTACACATCGGTGTGCGAATGAAACGGGATAGGAGGTTGAAATATGATTATGGATCGACCGAGCCGTTTCTCATCGCTCGGACAGCTGTAACGTCGGCGGACACGCGTGGATTCATCAAAGGTGAGAGTGCGGCTGTGAATCACGGAGGAGATATATCCTCCTTATTCACCCTGGACCACTTGTCCTCCCCATCTGATGCTGCTGCTGCCGATGATGGTGATGATGGTGATGCTCTAAACGCAACCTGCGTGATTCTCCTCCGGTAAAGGCCAGCTCCCTGCTAATGCCTCTTATTCGGCTGTCGAGACACCAGTGCGAACTGAAAAGATGCAGGATTGCCATTCTTTCTTGTCCAAAAATGTTATATGGGCATCACGACACACCATTCCCATTGCGGAAATAAGGTAAATAGAAAGTTAAATCAGCAATATGGCTGCGTTTTGTGTTCCGCCGTCGCTTCAGACGTGCATTTTAAGTGTTGCAGGATTGCTTACTGCGAGAAATGAGGCTTTAGAAAGCGAGAAGTGGATGATATCAGCGGAAGAGAGGCACTGCAGTAACCGGGTCCTTATGTTGACTCGCGTCAAAAGGATGTTGTCATTACCTCCAAGATGAAGGTGCGGTTACAGTAAAATGCACCTTATAATGATAACCACAGTCTTACTGGATCAAAAAAAGGCTGATATCGTAATTATTATGGCTTTATGATTATTTATGTGCAAATGAGTGAATGCAATTGACTAGAAATCCCATGAATTCAGACCTTTATCAATATCACACTGAGTCTGATCTGTGCCTTTCAATGTGCTCTGGTCTGTGAATTTATTTTGTTCACGAATTATTAGGAACTTCTCTGTTTCCTTATCTGCCATGGTGTGATCAACTACTGCATTAAACTCATTAATTTGCTGTCATGCACTGCTCACATTTTTCCAAACATTGCCTGCCAATGCAAGGCCTGAGTTGCCTACTCATGAATTTCTGCAGTTACTTCATAGGCGGAATATTTACAATGAACCATTGTTATTTTGTTCACATGTGTCTGTTGGGTCTCCCACTGCATCGCACGTTTTCTTCCCTTTCCTCCAAAGTACAGCAGCGCTCCTGTGACATATCCCTGAAAATACAGTGCATGTTGCCCCATTTAATATGGAATTAGGCTGACCCAAGTGTTTTCAAGTGCCATCATGGCCAAAGTGAACCCTTAACCCTGACTGAGTTATTGTCATGATTTGCCCACGGAGCTGCAAAGAGCCATAAGACTGTTTCAAGTAGTCAATTGCTGTTTAAATTTAGCATAAAGTGGTTTGTTGCTGTCTTAGGATGAAGCCATATCAGGCAATTAATTGATCAGTGGCACAACAAAATTAATTGGCAACTATTTTAGTAAGCGATTAATCATTTCAGTCATTTTTCAAGCAAACATTTTCCGGTTTCAGCTTCTCAAAAGTAAGGGTTTTCTGTTTTAGTCTGTCTTACTGTCTATTATTTAAATTCAATATTTTTGTAATGTTGTCAGAAAAACATAACACTTAAAGATGTCACTGTGATGGGTATGACGGCAACTAACGTCTACTATCACTATCGATTAATCTTCAGATTATTTTGTCGATTAATCAATCAATTGTTTTGTCCATAAAATGTCAGAAAATAGTGAACAATGCCGTTCCTTTGCAACTTCCTAGAGCCCAAGGCGACGTCTTGTTTTGTCCGAACAACACTCCAAAACCCCAAAATATTCAATTTACTATCATATACGAGGCAGAGAAGCATTCAATTACATTTGTATAGCTGCAACTAGCAAATGTTTGCCATTTCTGCAAAATAAATGACCAATATTATTATATAAAGTGTCTCTCTGTCTGTCTGTCCAATTGTTGCAACTATGGGTGCATGGATGGATTGATTTTTTGATTTTATTAGGATCCCCATTAGCTGATGCAGGACATCAGCTACTTACTCACTAAAATAATTGTTGTAACCCTGATAATATATAACATAATACTGAATATGAATGCATTTCAGTGGATGCCAGGGTCCTTTCAAAGACCCTTGCTGGTGCCTGTAACCAGCAATAAGAACCACTCAACACAAGCCAGAGTAGCACATTAGTGACTGGAAACAGGCCCCGTCATATGAGTAGAGATCACTGTGAGAAGAAGACTGTCTCTAAAACAAACAATGCAACAACAAAAAATGGAGAACTCCTGCCTGTCTGTAGACTTCCTGAGGGTTGCAGAACATTGGCTTCTTTGCTTTAGCTCTGCAGGTCAGCGAACGCACCCTGTGAACATGCATGTGATCTAGGCATGTTTGGGGCGCTTGGTCCGAGGCTGTCCGGGGCAAACCCAGTGCTTCTCACTCATTGGCCAGCTGTAATGTGCTCCGTGTCCGTCATCATTAAGTGCTTCCTTTGCGGCTCTCAGTCGGTGTCATTAGCCCACAGGATGCAGTCATTGCTGAGCGGGATGTCATGGAGAATTATCATTTGCACAAACCGCGGGCGCTGGAGTGCTCCCCAGCCAGCTCACCAATATCTCTACAGGAAGATAGAGAGGGGAAACAAAAGCACAAATTGAGAGCTAATTAAGTCCTTGAAGGAGGGAGAGAGAGGGGAGGTGTTAATTACTTATTCAAAAGTCAACTACATTTAATCAGCGAGGAATAGCTTATCCCGAGTAGTAATGTTGACATCAAGTTGAAAGACACCCTCACTAACTCTTCCATTCTTCACAGGGTCGATGTTAAGGGCTTCACTTGTTTGACATTCAACCAGCGACAGGTAAATATTGAAATCTTAAGTTATAGCTAAGACTAAAGTCTAAAAACAAATACTATTTTCCAATACATTATGCCTCAAATGGATGCCACTAATATAATGGTAATATTACATATCTTCATTTCATAAGAACAAGGTAACATTATTGTGAAAGAGCAATTGAAGATCTGTTTCTAGTTCAAACGTCCGCTGTTTAAGAAAAAACACCTGAAGAAACAGCATTAAAAGCCCTGATGACACTTATTGAAGAAAAGTAGATTGAAGGAATGAACGAATGAAAAGGAAACCTGTAGTGTTTCAAAGGGAATTTGTCTTCCACAAGTCTGAGTACTATGTTAAACCAGAAACTGACACGTAGAATGAACTCTCTTTGAAAAATACAACAAAGTCAACTCTGAAGTCGGGCGTCAGAGCAAAAGTTAAAGTTCAAACTGTTCAATAGAGTCTTTGGTATGAAAGAGATGAGTATCCTTTTTGTTCCTCCCTACAGCATCTTGATTCAACTGATTCAGTCAGTTGTTTTTGACGCTAAATACAGTTTGTCAACACACTTCAAAGATATTGTTTGACATTTTTGGAAAGGCAGATTTTGTTACCGTTGAACTGAGCAAGGCTAGCCGTCTTTATGCTAAGCTAAGCTAATCGGCTGCTGGCTGTAGCTCGGTTTCAATATCTCTAATCATTTTTAAGCGATTCAAATAGTAAATTAAGTAAAACAAAACGACAGTTCAGTGTCATAATCAGGCTAGCCTTTCAGAGTCTTTCAAAGCAATGACATTTTCATCCCTAACGTAACTGGTTACATCATCTCTTAAATAGCCAACCAAGGCCATATCATCTCTGTATTTTACAGTGAAGTGAATAGCTGGAGTGATGACTAAGACAGTCCTTGATGTACAGGGTAAAGAATAAAGATGAAAGAACGTATTGTGTCCTTCTGGTATACCAGCGTTCAGTATCTCACGTGCATTCTAGCTGACCACATAACAGAATAATAACCAGATCTTCTATATTTAAAAGATGGTAATTCATGAGCTTCAGGTAATCATTTATGTTAAGTCTTACCACAAATATAGTAAGTCATAGTCTGAAACATTTTCTTCAATTGCACTCATTTTATATATATATATATAATATATACATGATATATACTAATCATCTTCACTTGCATGGTTTCTGATTCTGGACAATGAAAGAGCTGTGTTATTAACATGCTGCCGACAGTAAGCATTGCACACTCTGCTGTTTGATGTGCCACAGAATGATCGAGGAAGGCAGTAAACGAGGCAAGGCCATGGTGGAAAAGAGACAGCTCTTCATGGAAATGAGTGAGTGGAGTCGACTGAGAGAAATCTCTTTTCACTATTTACAGTCAGCAGCGGCTCATGAAATTCTCTGACTGGCTCATAGATATGTGGTCCCTCACACATACAGTATAATTCTTCCCACACAAAGACAGTGATAGTGTTTAAATGTAGCTTCTGTAAGCCCGATTGTGTTTGGTACTGATTTTGTTTTATTTCATAACTGGACAGACATAGCATTAATCTGTGATCCGATTTGTTTTGTCTTTATGCTTTTGTTTTGCAGGAGCTCAAAACTTCGATGTTATCAGACTGTCGACTTACAGGACGGCCTGCAAACTGCGGTTTGTGCAGAAGAGATGCAACCGTAAGAACATCAAGATTTTTCCTCTCATTTTAACTGTTATGACACTGTGCAACCAATAGAAATGTTTGTTCCAACACGGACACAGACAGTCACAGTCTGATCACAGTTTGTCTGTTCCCCCCCCACACAGTTCATCTGGTGGATGTCTGGAACATGATTGAAGCCTTTCGTGACAACGGGCTCAACACGTTGGACCACAACGCTGAGATCAACGTGTCGCGGCTGGAGACTATACTGTCTTCCATCTACTACCAGCTCAACAAGCGGCTGCCCACCACCCACCAGATCAATGTGGAGCAGTCCATCGGGCTGCTGCTCAACTTCATGGTAGCCACCTACGACAGGTATGGGGCAGGCGCTCAGGGCAGGGGAGTACTACGCTCCACACTGTAGGTGGGGATCGTTAAGGTTGGGCATCATTTAGATTTTAACAATTCTGATTCTAATTCCGCTTCTTCCTTTCGAATCTGGTTCTTAAAGATTCTCGATTCCGATTCTTTAAGGGGTGGAGTAGAAACGGGTCACATGCTTATTTCACAGATAAAAGGAAAAAAAATGTTTTATTTAATGGTGATATACAGTTTTACAGGACTTTTTCAATGTAAAATAAGCCACACTTCGTAAGCCACTGCTTACTGTGGTCCATGGCTGCAACACAACAAGTGCCTGGAAGTACGGGTCGTTATTGAAACCAAAACTTAGTTAGTTACTTGTGTTAAATTTGGAACCGATGATCGGATTCTAAACCAAAACGATTCCAATAAACAAACCATTCCATTGGAACTGGAATTTTTTTAAACGATTCCAAGTTGGAATCGGTTCTCGATACCCAATCTTAGTGATCATTGGAATCACTTTTTCTGTTGTTGTGGTAGCGTTGATGCAGAAGCCACATCAAAGCAAGGGTTGAATGTTAACAATTGTCTCAGAAGCTAAATGACAGGAAGACATTTCACATTTTAGAGCAGGGGTTTTCCAACGAAGGTATGTCTATTTGGGAGCCTTTGTCGCTGGTTGCATATGTCTGCCAATTGTGACCACTTTAAAATAATATGTAGAGGCCCAAAGAGATCACATTTTCTAATTATTTTACAAGAAAAAAATTAATTAAAAGCAAATCTGAAAGAAAAGAATTTTGTTTAGCAGAATATATGTATATTTTGTTTCAATCATCTTGCTCAGACAAATCTTGCAAACCCTTGTGGGGGTTTTGACCCCCCAGGTAAAACACACACCTATGCTCAAGTCAGTACACTAAGTTGTTTTGCCACCAAAGCCTCACTTGGTATGGTGGATTTTTCAATGTGTCATTATCCTGAATCTCTTTTCCATAGTGGCTGCAGTTCAGAAAAGTTATAACGTCTAGCTTTAGTTTTTACATAATCATATGATGAGTATGATCACATGTACTTGACATAAACTTACAGATAACTAACGTAAATTACTGGTAGCGTGTTGAACTTTTTACAGATATTAACAATATTTACCTGGCTGCTACTGAATGAAAAAATGTCCTGTTGACAGTCAGCTGACTGAGTAATTGTTGGTGGCCTATCAAAGCAAAATGTAACCCTTTATGACACTAAAAAGAAAGTCTAACACTCTGGGATTATGTATACATTATGCATTGATTAAACTGTTCTATTATTATTCAAATTGAGCAGTGCGAGGACATTCATTTCAACTAATTAGCGAAAGCGTTTAAGTCATTTTCCAAACAAAAATGTTAAAGAAAATCAATGGTTCTTGCTTCTTAAGTGTAAGGATTTACTGCTCTGCTATTTTGGGGTTTGATCAGACAAAACAAGACATCTTAAGACATCACCTTAGACCCAGTTGTGATGGGCATTCACTTTTTATGAATGAGTTTATAAATTCAATAATGAATACGTAGCCATACTCTGAATAAAAAACAAACAAAGAACATTCTCATATCCCCATAATTAATACCAAATTACATAGTTATGTTTTTCCAGGAAACTTTGGAACATAGTAAATTACGGACCTATCATATAGCGTTGCCTAATTGCAGTTTGAAAGCCCTCTCCACACTGCCAGGATTTAAATTCTGGTGAAAAAATGCTGTAAAAGGTAAACTCCCCTAAATTCCCAGAAAAAATACACAGCACATGACTTTAGTGTTCTCAATGGTAGCTTTGGCCCTGACTTCATTGTACAAACTATCCATCCAGACAGGTTTTAGGCCTCAGAAATCATGCCAATAAGCTAACAAATGTTAGAACAAATGCACATCTGCCTTCTTTCTCTATCACACAGCAGATGTGTAAAAAAAAAGTCCCGATCAGCTAAAGTATTCCTGGTGATGTTTTACTCTATATCCCTCCTCCCTCTGTCTGCTCTGTGCTCAAAGCAGGCATCCTGGAGTACAGAGGTTTATTAGTGACTGTAAAGCTCTTTCTCATTATTGTACCTTGTGTGCTCAAATTGATTGGCTGCTTGCCGCGTCTAGTCATCGACCCATTCAATTGGTTTACTTTTATCTGTAAGGCCACTCTGGTCCCACTCCGTTATTACTCATGCTGCCGTATCTCTGGAAAACTTTGTGGAAATGACTGTCTGTGATCACAGGAAGCAGTTTCGCTATCTGTCCCTAAGGTCCAAACTGAATTAGGCAGAAGAGCTTTCATGTACTCTGTTACCTCTGATCGGAAGTCAGAGCTAAATGAATCTGAAATGAAAGAGCTGGTCTCTCTTGGCAAGTTGAAAAGATTTGAAGGGGTCTTGAGGCAGCCTTATAATGACCTGACTATACCATATTAATCTGTCATTTGAGGCTTAGCTCATGGGTTTTGACATTTTACACACTAATTGATGAACTTCAAAAGTGCACTAATATGTTTCAAATGTAGTTCGGCATATGCACTGCTGTGTAATGTGTTTTTAATGGGGTCAGTTTTTCTTTAGGTTTTCTTCTCAAATACTCTCAGCAGAATTCATGGGTTAAATGAAGACTTACAATACCGCAGTGCAAAGCCCAACGCAAGTGTCTTTGCTATTTTAAGACCGATGCAGTCAATTTCACGTCCAGCGCCCCCATGTCGTTTAAATAGCAAATTAAAGGTCTTACAGGGAGGTGTGTTCATGTGCATTATTGGCGTATTGTTATCTTGAGGCAGCGGGAAGTGATTGCGCCATTGACCAACAAAAACCTGGTCTAAAGTCAATAACGCAGCATTTCATTGTTATTTTAACAGCGCATCAGTAAAATGTGCGCACACACTATGCTTGTTACACACACAGTGACGTGCAGCAGTTAAGAAATAGTATTATGGAGTTTTGGTGGCATAGTGCTCGTGCCATATCTGTAACACAACTGGAGAGGAGTTCTCTGACATTAGCACCAAACTCTACTGGCCATACCAGGCCGCCTCTGTTCCTTAGGGGAGGGGTCAAACATATATTGTATAAAATTGAGTTGCAAAATAAACTGGGCCTACAATAGTGTGTAGGGTGGCCTAAAGCATAAACGCATATCTTTTTATGGTGCTGTACATTAATAAGGTATTATTTACACATTCATATATCATTTTTTCATGTCAAACATACATGTGGAAGGCACATTAAGCTTAACTGTATCTGTGGATGGCTATACTGTAGTGGCTACCTTACCTACAGGCCAGTAAGCCTATCATCACTGTTGTTGAGGTTGTTGTTTTTTACAAATAGGCCGATTTATCTTTTTCTAACAATATGTTGGATTTATGTTAATGCTTATTTTCAGATATATTTAATTTTTTTGGGAAAAACACATAAAAAAAAGTAATAAACAATAATTTGGCAGCCCCCATGCAGTGACTCTGAGGACCCCCTAGGGGCCACGGACCCGCTGTTGAAGATCTCTGCCTTAATACAAAGAATACAAAGCAAGTAGTAAAATACCGCCCCAAGAAAGGCTGACGCGTGTATAGAATTTAACAAATGTGCGTTCTACTGCTTATGAATGTAACTTCTCACCTTCCGTTCTACTTGCAGTGAAAGCCATGGGAAGCTGACCGTTTTCTCAATGAAATCCATGCTGTCAACAATGTGTGGAGGGAAAATTGTGGACAAACTACGCTGTAAGTACATTTCTAAGCACCCTACATATATCATGTGAGAACATATATATGTGAATGAGCAGCATTTTTGACTTAGCTTGATTTTCTGAAATCTGATGTCATGGCTACCTTCATGTAGTTGCTCAAATTAAACACACAGGGGCACTGTTGGAACATGCATATGCAGAATGAATTTGCTTTAGGGCTTCACTTTGTTTGACATTCAGCCAGCGACAGGTACACATTGAAATCTTAAGTTATATCTTATAAAAGACTAAAGTCTAAAAACAAATATTATTTTCCAATACATTATGCCTCAAATGGATGCCACTAATATAATGGTAATATTACATATCTTCATTTCATAAGAACAAGGTAACATTATTGTGAAAGAGCAATTGAAGATCTGTTTCTAGTTCAAACGTCTGCTGTTTAAGAAAAAACACCTGAAGAAACAGCATTAAAAGCCCTGATGACACTTATTGAAGAAAAGTAGATTGAAGGAATGAACGAATGAAAAGGAAACCTGTAGTGTTTCAAAGGGAATTTGTCTTCCACAAGTCTGAGTACTATGTTAAAACCAGAAACTGACACGTAGAATGAACTCTCTTTGAAAAATACAACAAAGTCAACTCTGAAGTCAGGCGTCAGAGCAAAAGTTAAAGTTCAAACTGTTCAATAGAGTCTTTGGTATGAAAGAGATGAGTATCCTTTTTGTTCCTCCCTACAGCATCTGATACCTGCATCCTGAAGAATAAAGTCTTTGTGGGAAAGATTCATTTTTAGACTGCGACATTATAACAATATAATTTTATCGTCTTTGTGCAGTTGTTTTAGACGCAAAATACAGTTTGTCAACACACTTCAAAGATATTACAAAGATAGTTTGGTTTGGCACAACATTGGCCAAGCAGTAGTCAAGCACAAACCTCTTACGTAAATCCACAACTTGACGTTTTACATTTTTGCTTTTGTAGTTGTAGTTATATTGGAACCAGTTGTGTTGGTAGGCCAATTTTTTCAGCATTGAAACATGTATGCAGAATTAATTCCCTGTGCATATTTTGACTCTCTTTTGAGAAAACAGGCTGTGGATCAATAATATACATTCACAGACATGTCAAAAGTGCACTTTCTTTTTTGCTAAGAATATTGACATTTGCTGTCTCTCAGATATTTTCTCACAGATATCTGACTCAAGTGGAATCATGATGTTTGCAAAGTTTGATCAGTTCCTTCGGGAGGTGCTGAAACTCCCCACAGCCGTGTTCGAGGGTCCTTCTTTTGGCTACACGGAGCATTCGGTGCGGACGTGCTTCCCTCAGCAGGTAGGAGAAGGATATATATATTCTCCTTCTTCTATATCTTCTTTTAAATCTCTAATAATTGACATGTCTTGTTTAACATGTTTGTATCTAGAAGAAGATTATGCTGAACACGTTTTTGGATGTGTTAATGGCAGATCCTCCCCCTCAATGCCTTGTGTGGCTACCGCTCATGCACCGACTTGCTAATGTTGAAAATGGTGAGATTTGGTTATTTATATTCACACTTTACATCACCATTGGAATTTCAACATTTAACATAAAAGATCCTCATTTAATTCTCTAAATTTGAAACATCAGTTGACATCATTATTGTGAAATAATGCATGCTTTTACCTCTCTGGGCCTCGGAAAAGTTATTTAAATGGAACCATGTTTAAAGAAGAAATGTCTCTTTGATAGAACAACTCATAGACATCTGAAACGTGACAAGGGGCCCCATCTAGATATTGTTTTTCAATGGTGGAAGGGAACTAAATACATTTAATCAAGTACTGTACATAAATACAATTTTGAGCTACTTGAATATTTCACTTGTATGCTACTTCATAAATATTGTACTTTTTACCACATTTATCTGACAGCTGGAGTTATTCTATAGATTAGGATTTTACAAACATATGATCAATTTATAAAATATGATGCTTTGTTATAGATTAAACTATCCAACAGTACATGTATGACATATATAAAGTAGTTCTAATGTGCTCCACCTCCACCAGTGTTCATTAGTAATAATAGATCGATACAGTAAATCGATAGATAATCATAAAATGGATGTACAAGTGCCTCAAACGGTCTTAAAACTAAGTCTGCAGAGGTTTTTGTTAGTAGTTCTGTAAATAAAGACGTCTCTGCTCTGACAGAAAATCAATGTCTTTGTTGTTTTTTTTATACTGCTCAGTCTTCCATCCGGTGGAATGTTCATATTGCCGGAGCGAGAGCATGATGGGTTTCCGATATCGGTGCCAACAGTGCCATGGCTACCAGCTCTGCCAGAGCTGCTTCTGGCGTGGCCATGCCAATGGTCCCCATAGCAACCAGCACCAGATGAAGGAACACTCGTCTTGGGTAAGGCAAAGCCCTGATCACTCTCAATTTTACGTTGTGTTGTTCCCTTTTCAAAACAATCCCAAAGCCAATATCTCTGTCAGAGTGTGAAATGATTTTACAACATGGCAGACTACTCAGCCGTCTACCTACATTTCCTGTCAAAGACAGAAAAAGATTTTATGGGCTTTTACTCGTATTGGCAAATTAAGTTGTATTGATTGAATTTGCCGTGTTGCCACATCTCCCAAATGCTTGATCATTATGCTATAAATTGAAACTAGGGAAGTCATAGGCGCTGCATCCCAAATCCAGTTCCCTTCCCACTCGGTTTTTGCACTGAAGAAAATGACTCAGAAATTAAATAACAAGCCTGAGTGAATTTAACACAGTAATATGAAAAAACAAAACAACCTTTTCTGATATTAATCATGAATGGTGGATGAATCTGTTCTGGATGACTTCCTACTTTTCTGAAAAACTGGAGTAAATAATGTCTATGAAACACATCCGGGACATTGTTTACCACATATGGTTTCCAGTGCTGAAAATCACCTGCAATGTTTGGTTTTGGCATTTTTGGCAGTTCTGATTAGCTGGCAGTATTACTGGCCAATTCCCTTTGTTGCGGCTGCACATACAGAAGCAAGACCATTGCTGTGTCTGCTAGTTCACTATATGTACTCTCCACATTTTCTTGTGAGTCCGTATTATAAGGATACATTTCACTATATAAAGGCAAGGCAATGTTATTCCATTAACACGCTTCATTATAAGTAAACTCAATGTAATTTACGTTAAACAGTTACTGTTTTCTTCCTAAATGATGGCACATGCTATGCTACACTGATCATGCTGCCTTAAAGTGCTCATATTTTCAGGTTCATAATTGTATTTAGAGGTTGTACCAGAATAGGTTTATGTGGTTTAATTTTCAGAAAACACCATATATTTGTTGTACTGCACATTGCTGCAGCTCCTCTTTTCACCCTGTGTTGAGCTCTCTGTTTTAGCTACAGAGTGAGACATCTCACTTCTGTACTATCTTTGTTGGGAGTAAGTACTGCTAGCTAGTCAGTTGCAGAGCATGAGGGAGTGCCATGCTAGCAGCTAGGCGAGCATTATAACGTGTGTTACAAAGTGACACACGTTCGTCATGGAAGTAAAGGCTGGATTACAATAGAGCTGTTTGGAGCAGTTTATGAACAGTTTTCTCTGGAAGATGGTAAGTCCCTTTGGGGTGGACTTTAGGTTTTTTCACTTTGTAAACCTATAATGTGCACAAAAAGATATATAACACAATAAAGGAAAAGGAAAAAGCCAAAAAGCACAATATGAGCACTTTAAAGAACTGGTATCCCAGCTTACCTAAAATTAATTAAGTAGTTTGTGTTTTAGTTAGTTTTTCACCGGAGTGTTAAATTACAAACCTTTTCAGAGACTTTGCTACCCTATCAAGAATGAAATTCTGAAGAGTATGGTCCCTTTTTTGCATGACAATGGGCAGATTTGAAGACATGTGACTTAAAGAGATATTTTGCAGCTCTGTGTCACGGCAGTGTGGACATTGTGTGCAGACATGAACAGTGTGTAGCTTCCCTCCATGTCCCAAGCACAATGAACAAGGAACTCGTAGCTGAGCAGAGCAGCAGATGTCTGCCAAGATCCATCTTAAGCCGCGAGAACGCATCACAGACGTCCGCTGAGATCCGCCATATGACGCAAAGCGATGTCCGACTGATCTCGGCAGACATGGCTGCTCCGAGCTCCGTTCCGTATAGCTGACGCCACAAAGGGAAGCCAAACACTGCCCACACAAAGATGACACAGAGCTGAATTATAATTGGCAAAGTATCACTTTAAGATAAAATATATACATACATATATAAAAGTAAAGTTACAGTATCATCTATCAAAAACTACTTTATCAATAATGGTAAGGTATGGTTATGCTGCATTTATGTCATATCAGAGTTACTGTAATTGGAAATATTCAACTTGTAAATAGCGTTCATGTCAATATCCAAGTTAAAATGTATAAAAATGGAAGTTTTTTAAACTTCACTAGAAGGTGATTAAACTCAAAGTTGATGTAAATGGTGTTGTCTTTGCACAGTATTTAAAACCATACACATTAAACTCTCATACAACTGTCTTCAGTTGACCATATGACATGAACTCAGATGGACACCTTGCGTTGCAGTTTTGGGACCGTAGCACCAAACCTGCATGTGAAGTAGCAGATATCAGCACTTACTGAATATACACAAACTACTGCTGATCCACACTTTTGGCACAGGAAACAAACTGTTGACCCAGTTATGTAAATTACTTTTAAAGCAGCTTAAAACTGTTTCTACTATTCCAGCAAGATTATACAACACACAAGGTGACAGATACTTTGTTTGTCCTGCCCTCCTCACAGAAGTCTCCGGCCAAAAAGCTGAGCCACGCAATCAGTAAATCTCTAGGCTGCGTCCCCATTGGTGAGCCGCCACATCCTGTGTTCCCCGAACAGGCCGAGAGACCACAGGAACTCACCCATACTGTGTAAGTGCCATTCCCAAAGCATTTGTCCCAACTGATTTGTTGATTTACTGCACACCAAGGCCCAGTGTGGCCCAGATCTATAGTGTGTTCTTGTCATGTAACTGCCTCCATCTTTCCATTTCGCTGCCACAACATAACTGATACAGTGTCATCCTGCTAAGATGTCAAGCCCATGATTATTTGCGAACGTGGAAATAGTGATATACTACGCAGGTTCAGCCGCTGCTGCCGTTAACAGCACAGTCGTCCTCATCAGTCTGTTGGCAATGAAACGGGGACGATGGTATAAATCTCACACTCCAGGCTTTGAGGCTCCTGGAAATCATTATAGGAAATGCATTATATTCTGCTGCTGTCTAAAACCCTGCATACGATTTTCATAATCATTTCCACCATTGAGATACATCCTCAGAAGTCCACGTCGCTAAGGTCACTTCATATTTTTCTCATCATCCTTACGCCAATACTCTGACCCTTTTGGCCTCCACCAAGACAAAATCTAATAATGTTTTCAGATTTTAAAAAGTGATGTACGCTTTTTGCTTGTTCATGGCATTAATAGGATCAAAGGAAATCTCTCAACTTACTTTCAATATTTTTCATGGTACATTTCATAACAAATCCTGCTTCACATTCCAGTCACGACCATGAATCTAAGCTGTCTGTATATGGTTTTGCTTTTGGCAAGTGTCAGTGAGTAAATGATAGTGAGCTACATCATGGGGGAGCAACCAGCTCAGTGAAGACCAAGAAAAATACATCAACATGATTTCCTGTTTTACTGCGTGATAGATACCATCATCTCAGAATCAGTTCTGACATCCAGGCTCTGCCCCCTGGCAGGAGGATTTTTCTGCATTGTGCCCAAAACTTATGCATTTACGAGGAAGTTTACATTAGCATACATTTACAATTCATCACAACGTGGAGAATCAACTGTCGACCTGCATGTTTCCCTCCAACTGAGAGATAAAACGATTGGATTAGCCCGTGCGGTATGGGCTGTGTAGCATGAAATTACATCACACAAGTAGATTAATATTGATTCATATAAAATTTGTGGCTAAAACTAGTTTGGATTATGGCCCTCCGGTGCCCTTTGCAAGCAGTAATCCGTGTCGTCTTTTTGTTTCACGATTTTGATTATTTCAGATGATGAAGGCACAGAGAATATTGAGCTCTGCCCAGTTGGAGCTCTTGGTTATATTGGATTATATAGCACAGAGGCTTTTTATTGTTTTCCTCAGAATGATTTTTCCATGAACTGAAGGGTATTGTTTGAGTATTTTATTCTGTTTAAAGATATACAAGTTATTTTCAGTGGTGGAAAGTGACCAAGTACATCAACTCCAATGCTGTATGCAAGTACAATATTGAGTTTTTCCATTTTATAGCATATTTTATATGTTTTATACTACTCCTCTACATTTCAGAAGTAATATTCTAGTTTTTACTCCACTACATTCAGTTAAAAATTACTAGTTACTTTTCAGATGAATATCTTACATATGATCATTTTATAAAATACAGTGTATTCCAATGTGCTCCACCAAGAGACATTTCTCCTTTAAACTTCTCAGAGGGTTTGATTTGACCTATTATTCAACTAATAATTGGTAACATTATCCATTATTTCACAAAAAGCAAAGATTAAAGTAAAGATGAAAGTAAAATGAAATTAAATTGAAATCCTCTCCCCATTAATCATCTCTCAGATTTATCTTGAGTGTTTTCGGAACCATACGACAGAATTTAAAAGTTTGATAACTTTATATAAAGTAATTAAAACTAGCTTGACCAGCTACAAAAGTAAAATGCTAATTACACAGTGATGCATCAGTATTGACTGTCTAATAATGAAATATATACAGTGGCATTTTAGGTAGGATCTTTAGGTACTTTTTTAAGATATTTTTTTTTGCCATTGAAGGCCATTTGATAGGACAGTTTAGGCATGAAAGGGAAGTGAGAGAGGGAATGACATGCAGCAAAGGGCCGCAGGTCAGAATTGAACCTGAGCCTCTGTATATGGGGTGGCGGCTCTACCAGGTGAGCTACCCAGGCACCCCCATTATGTGCTATTTCACATTTCCCACACAGTTTAACACAGGTGATTATCTTTGAGTACATACCAAAGTTATAGGGCTGAATCCCCTGTTTGTCAGTTTGGGTAGCTAATGTAATGTTTGCCCAATTTTACCGCGTTGTCCTGCTGCCTTGATGTTTGGTAATCCTCTCAGAAAGATGCTTGAGATCCTGAAAGCCTGTTCTTAACCAGGTTCAATCCCCTCCGCTTGACACAAACCATGGGAAGAAAAAAAAACATCTTCTCTGATAAGCTAACCATTTTTTTTTGTTGGAGAACCATATCACGTTAAATCTGATTATTTTACTAGTGGTTTGGTTTAACAATATCCCGCAGCTGGTGGGCACTGATTTGTTTCATCTCAGGTTGTTCTTCAGAAGGCAGACTTTCAAATGTATACTGTAGAAGATAATTCATCAACTCAGAATTATATTAATTTCTAAGTTACTCAGTACCACTAAAACCAACTGTTGCCTCCGAATACATAACAATATACTGTACCACTCAAAGGTGCCATTTTTCTGCAGAAAAAAGTATGTGCTGATAATACTTCCATGCAATATAACCGTGATATCTCTAAAATGGAAGTCTTTGGATAGAAAGTCCATGAACTTCTTGTCCTTATGTTCACCTTTAAGACTTTAATAGACAAAGTGCATTATCATGCTCTTGCAGATGGCATTTGGCAAGGATGGTGTGGCACTGTGTGTGTGTGTGTGTGTGTGTGTGTGTGTGTGTGTGTGTGTGCATTGACTTTTAAGATAATAGATGTGACTGTTGAGCCCTGAGACTTGTTTGTTTGTCTCTCCATCTCTATTGTATTGTCTTAGTCAGGGAAGGTAGGGCTTGCTATTTACCAAAAGTCCCCGTCTTTGATGATGTCAAAATGTCTATTTTTGGTTTCAGTAGCATTTATGTTTTTATCTGTGTGTGGTGATAAAGTAGTGCCTCTCATCAATTGTGCCAAGAAAAGATGTTTTCTAAACCTCATGACCTTTCAAATGATGTATTCTTTGGTGGTCAGATTAAATGCTTCCATATTTAACTGTGTATGTCTTCGAACTGCCGAACAGATTTTATAGGGAAATCATATCCGAAGAAAATGCAATGTGTGTGTTTTATGCACCCGTGGCTGTAAATATCCAGACCTTATTATTTATTTATATGGCACATAATTGGAGATTATAATGTTTAAATGATTGATACCACTCTATCTGTTGGAAACAGGGGGGAAACAGCTAGCCTGGCCCTACCCTAAAGTAACGTAATCCACCTACCAGCGCCTCTAAAGCTCACCAATTAAAACGTTATATCTTGTTTGTTTCATCGACAAAAAAAGAGAGTCACTGCACCCGGCCAAGAAAAAGTCTGACACATAACCCAAAAAGTTAAAAACTATTCCTTTAAATCCAACATACCAATTGTACTGTGAATCTTACTTGTGCACTCTCTGCAGCCACGAGCCATAAGGAAGAGCTGGCACTAATGGAATAATTCTCGCTTCCTAACAGTCAATTTCAGAGAAATTATGGGTGAATACAGTAATTGTCCGCCTATACCATTTCTATGATGATTCCCCTGCTGGCTACAGAAATCTTCTCTCAAACTCATCCCTCAGATAATTAGTCACAGGAAAACTACCAAGCCTCCAATTTTATTTTGAATTGACTTCCTTTTATTGATGATCCATTACAGAGAGAGAAATGTGCTGTTGGTGTTCTAAAAATAGTGCATGCCAGTCCTGATCAATGTCTGTAAAGAGGTGTTATTTTATGTTGTGAACCAGGAAACATACATCTGCGTGGTCTCTCAGGTGTGTGTGTGTGTGTGTGTGTGTGTGTGTGTGTGTGTGTGTGAGGCTGACGAAGCGCCTGTGAGTGAGTAATAATGGCAGAATCAGGGTAGAGCGTCAGACTTGATCAAACCTCCTAAACTGAATGGACATGAGTCTCCCAGTTGTCCAACCCCTTGCATCTTTTCCAGACAAAGTGTTTCTATTCTGATACTGTTTTTGAAATATTTACTGGCATCTGAAAGCTAAGACTAACAGCGAGCTGAGCTGTGAATTTTTCCCTCCACTCAAACTGTCAGCGAGATTCTTGAGGATTTGTGTTTTGGAGAGGAGTTATAGGTTTAGGATGCGGTCTGTCTCAGGAACGTTAAATCTGTGATACGGCTTCTTACCTTCAGACTTAGCGCCGCTTCTGCAAAAAGACTTTGAGCATCGAAATAGAGTCGAAAATAGGCACCTTACCGTACTTTGCATTAATGTGGAACACGCACTATAGTGTCAAATTCTCAGTGCCATGTTTAATGTTTAGCAATTTTCCACTCTCTATATAATCCCCAGAAATCCCTTTACAATTTTAAAATGCCTCCTCTGTTTTTAACATCTTTTTTTATTTTCCGGGTCAATGCAAATTCCATCAATGTCATTAAAATGGAGCGAACAGGCATGCAATTCCCTTTTCTGTGAGCGTGAGCCATTGGGTTTTTATGGCAGAGGCACTGGGAAATAGGAGCACCTTTGCCAGCAGGAGAGGATGCTTCATGTTTGCATATTATTTCTAGCCGGCAAAGGACAATTGAAGGCAGCCGTGCATCCGTCGTTTGTCAGAAATAAGGTGAATGAATGTGAGTGTATGAAGCTTCAACTTAATATCCCCATGTACCCCTGCCAACTGCCAAGTACAAGTAAAGGGTGGTACATTGTCATTCACTGCACGCAAGTAGCACGAGGCTTAGCGCATTGCAGACTTTGATCTCTTAGTGCCTAAATGTTGTGTCAACTCACTCCCATTTGACCTCTGAGGCACTGGCTGAATTACTGGACTGTGTGTCTTTAATCAGCATTACTTCAGTCAGTGAACCACAGGGCTGCAGAATGCAGACACTGATGTGAATGAGTTAGGACGCCTGTTAGAATGAATCCAAATCTTAGAGGAAAATACTTTTACGTAAGAAACTACATTTTTTATGCGCCTTACAGTTCCACAGGAGTTATATTGGTGTACTTGAAAAGGACTGATGATTATTTCTAGAAGGATAGCTGTGAAGAGCTTTGACTTACGTAACTCGCTAAAGGTAAGAGGAAGAGTTAAAGGACCAGGGTGTTGGATTTAGGAGGGTTCTATTGGCAGAAATGGAATATAATACAATACAATACGTTTTCATTAGGGTAGAATCACCTAAAAATAAGAACCGTTGTGTTTTTGTTAGCTTAGAATGAGCCCTTCAGGGAACAGGTCCTCTTCTAGTGGCCCATAACGGACAAACCAAACCCTGACTCTAGAGGGGGCCTTTCACGTTTTCACATTGAAGTGAAGGCCACCGTAGGTTCTACTACACGCTTGGAAAGGGAGGGGTGAGGGAAGGGGTATTCACTTGGTTGCAATCTGCAACCTCACCGTTAGATGCTGCTAAATCCTACACACTTCTACTTTAAGATATGTAAATTCAATTAAAGTATAACTGCAGAGGTCAGTTTGTTTTCCTGAAGGGATGAGAGTAGATGTGTGTTTTTTTTAAATAAGTTGCAATTGAGGTACTTTCTCTAATTTCCAGTGTGTATTCATGTTAGATAGGTGACAAGACAGAGTCAGAGCAGAGAGAGAGAGAGAGAGAGAGTGAGTGAGTGAGTGTGTGAGACAGAGAGTGAGAGAGAAATCCACATCGTCATGAAGTCATGTGACCACGAGTTTCCTTGGAGACAGCAGCAGTGTAGTACATTGAGATGCTCGCTTGCTCAGTTGAGGGCAGATTAGGCATCTGGCAACAGCAGCAGTTGGATGTATTTTGCCAGCCAGGCAGGTGCTTTCTCTCCTAACAGAGGTAAGTGTGATGCCCCCCGTGTCTCCTCTTCTGTCTGCACCTTCAGGGTGCATTATTGTACTGTAATGAGCGTTAAATGAGATGAGGTAGTATCTGTGCACACAGTCTGTCTGTGAAGGAGACTATAAGGCAGCATGTGCAGGTTTGAGTAGTGACAGTTGCTTTTTTTCATTTTCCTATTATACTATTGCTTGAAACATAAGAATTGGCAGGATTAAGTTATAATATAATTCATACATTACTTATGTAGGACGCTCCAATCTTTTAGGTTAGTCATGAGGGAAATTTAAATGTATATGAACCAATAAGTAATTGTAATGTGTCTTTAAAAAGAACACGCTGTATCCCTATGAGCATCCCCATTATTGCAGGGAATATGTACTTTGGTCTGTGAACAACTAACAAATTATGTTAATGCAATTAGTGATCCAGAAATTATGCAATTTCTCTTGCTCTTATTTTTAGTAACACAATAATATACAGGAGACTGTGAGTGCTGTTGAGGCACCGTAGTAAAAACAAGCGCTCTCAGTGTCTTGTGCTGATAACAGTATTCTGCACAATGTGGATATAAATAGTTTGATTTTGGCCAAAAATGCTGATTGGACAAATAAGCATAATAGATAAAACACCATGTTGTTCAGTCCTTTGCCTTTTAAGTGATAACGAGTGCTTTAAATAAAACAGTCCATCAAAATAGAATCAACTACAGTGAGATACTATGTGCAGATTGAGGAGATGCGACTACAGAGATATATAGGAAATCAAGTGCTATTTTCTGTGGCGGTTGAAGCGGAGAGCACCTGAGATGTGCAGAGTGATATGTTGATCCGTTAATGAGTCTCTGTGGTCCGAGGGTTTGGGCTCCGATGAGCTCAAAGGGCCACCGAATCAGCCGCCAGATGGACCCCATCGCTTTGTTTACTCTCACCAATTACCTCCCACAATGTCACCTTTCCTAGTTTTTCACAGACTTCCAGTTTAATTAGTTTCCTTGTTTGCTGTTGTTGCTCTTGCTGGTGTTAATTAGGTTGGAGCTAATAGCCCTAAAAACATTTAAATTGCTGTTCCCGGAAAAGTCAATTATTTCGCTCCAATTTTAACTAAACTGTAACTCAAGTACAACATGTTGCCTATTTTGTGAACCACAGTAGTTTATTAAAATCCCCTCTGCCTCCCTTTCTTACTCTCCTTTGTACAGTTGGATTAAATTGAAGTCAGGATCGCTGATTCATGATTACTAATAAAATGCAAATGCCCTCTACTCCATTCCCTGGTGACAAGCCCCACAGGCCTCTGCAGTGTAGCATTAAATACCTTTAATCTTGTCTTTTAGTCAGCCCAAACCAGTGGCCAACAACATGAACGACACAATGCTCTTGTCCTCTGGGGCACCTACTCCTACCAAAAGGTAAGCACCGCCAGGCGTAACACACAATGTCTGGGGGCATTTCTGTCTTTATTTGATAGGAAAGCTCAGATATGAAAGGGGGGGAAGACATGCAGGAAAACCGTCACAGGTTGGATTCAAACCCTGGACCTTCTGCATCGAGGAATAAACCTCTGTATATGTGCGCCTGCTCTACCAGCTGAGCTAAACGGCCACGCACAATGGCTTTTTAAAGATATTATTCTGATTATTCCACAGAATTAGATAATGTATTCTTCAAAGATGACAAAATGTTACTTTAAGTTACACACATGCAAAAATAAGTTTAATCCCTCAGAATTCACTCTGTGCTCAGAATAGGTGACAGATTCTCTCTGATCAGTGGAAACAGCAAGAAAAGCGCAGAAAATCAGACTATAGATGT
Organism: Sander vitreus; assembly: GCF_031162955.1. Taxonomy (NCBI): domain Eukaryota; kingdom Metazoa; phylum Chordata; class Actinopteri; order Perciformes; family Percidae; genus Sander; species Sander vitreus. The sequence goes on along the minus strand of NC_135874.1, from coordinate 7,912,874 downwards.
TATTTGTTCCCTCACATTGACACACATTTTTGCATCCGAGCAGCATGCCCTTGTTAGTGTATTTTTAGAGAAAAACTTGTTACGCTGTCATGAAAGATATCTGAGCACTCCTACTTAGTGTTGATTTGACAAATAGATTAGGATAGAATTGGAGCCTCACCATGTAAGCAGAAGGCAGGCGAGGGCTCCGTGAAAGCAGCCTAATTGTCTTTTCATTTCAGCCCCTCTCAGTTAAAGGCCACCTCTATTATTATTTGCTCACAGTGGTAATGAACCATTGTGGTTATGAATGATTATGGAGGGCACCCTTAGGCGGCTTTAATGTATCTGCACTATGTCCTGCAAGTCTGTTCTGGGTGAACTTTTCCTTTCGTGTACAGTATCTCTCTCCAACATCTTTCCGGCAATTAATGTTTGCAAGATGGGACTGCTCAGGGACTCAAAACTTGCCTGCAGCGCATTAGAAGGGACGAGACATCACTGTCTGGTGTACAGAAAGAATAGCTCAACCCTGATCAGGTGTTTGACTAAAATCAAGACTAAGACTGAGCCGGGCTATCACTCAGTACTACACCAGGGATCCAGGCAGCTGAAGGACAGCATGCACACTGCAAAAAATGTCCATCACAGTAAAACTAAACCTTAAAATGTGTAATAAAGGGGTGAGGTAACACCAATATTCCCTTACTTCTCTCTTTTACGTTACAAGTATAATTATCTGACCCTGCTGGAAGATTTCCTATCTATGTTTAGAAAAGTGAGATGCTAACAATCAATACCAGATTAAGTTTCCTGCAGAGATGAACATTTTGTGCAGTGCAGTCTTGTCTCCGAGGGCTGACAGTATCAACATCAGAGCGGGATTGAAGGAAGCTGACAAGATAGGGACACCCAAGGCGGTGAACGATGCCTTGCATCCAGACCCGTGGAGGTCAGTGGAAGACATAATGTGTCGCAGCATGTACCAGACCAAGGCGACGCTCTCCTGAGGTTTGTTTCACTGTGGCAGTAATGAAGAAGTCTGATAACCTTTGTCTTGGCATTTTGCTCTGTGAGTCAGAGCTGCTTTGGGAAGATGTCATGCACTGAGGATGCTGTTACCTCGGGGGCGCATAACAACTACAAAGATGCCATATTTAGAGCAGAAATTGCGCATTAAGCCACCGCGACGCTTCCAAAATAGGTTGTGTGGAGAGAGTCAGTGTGGATACCGGTAAATAAGGTGTTGAGAGGAGGGAAGAAGCAGGCTTCACTTAGGTTTGGTTGCAGAGAACAGAAGGCCAGTTCCTACCAGCCTCTCACTGTGTCACATTTGGTTTGTAAATATTAATCTATTATTATAATTACCCGGCACTGGCCTGCCTGCTTTCACATGAAGGACTTATGAGTCGAAGATGCTACTGCTGAATAATGCAAAGCTCCTTGTGGCTCTGCCTCAGTTCAAGAGCCCCAAACTGAAAAGCGGCGCCGGTGCTATCCTCTGTTTGTTGACCCTTTCAGATTCAGAGGAAACATACAAAACACATTCACTAATGTGTGTCAGTACAGAGCTGAAATGGAATGTACACAATGCAAAGTTGTGGCTGTTGTGCTTCCAGCCTCCATCACAGTCTGCTCTCTGATACTGTCAGCTCTGCTGACATGGCATCTGCTCCCTCCCACCTCACTCTCTCTCACAGACAATCGCTCACCACTAGCTCGTCCTCCAAGGGCAAACCGCAATTTATTACCCGTTAGTCATGCAGAACCACGGCGGCAGAAGATAAAATTTAAAAAAAGAAAAAGGCTGTCTTGAGCCTGATGAGTTTTAATTCTGTGTTAACTGAGAATTGACCAAATAAGAGTCAGTGTGGAAACACAGCAGTTTGTTTCTTTTAGGAGTTGTAATGTAGGACTCCTAAAATATTGAATCTAGTGACACATGCTTAACATAAAAGTTTAGATTAAAACATCCCTTAACATCAAAACAAAGTATGCTAAATACCTCAAATGGAACTAGTCAGGCTTTGCAATAATTCAATATGATCATGTATTGATTTCCAGTGGAATTGTATTGTAATAAAATAATATGTTGTTATTCTGCCATCAAAACTAATTAATCAAAACTAATGACGCCAAGTAGATTTTAATTTAAAAAAAAAAGAAAAAAGAAAAAAAAAAAGAGTTATAGAATGGTGTGTATAAAGTGTAAAGTGATTTAATTACTGTAAATGTGATTTTGCCTATATTTGGTAACATTAACTTGAAGTCGCCCTATTTAGCATTTATACGCAGGAAAAATACATTTCTTTTTTTAAATTATGATTGGAGCTCATTAGAATCATTTTCCTGAAAGGTAACATTAGGCCAGGGATTGCTGTGTTAATAAAAGAATGAGTCGGCACCACGACTGAATGAATGCAACTACACTAAACCCTACTAAAGAGATGTGAAATTGTCAAGAAATGGCCGATATCCAAAGCAGTTTATAAGGTCATTATCACAGCTGATATGGAAGGGGGGAATCAGATCTGTGAAACCCCTAACCAATGCAAGATCTCAAGTTACAAGATTTAAATGAGACAGGAAATGAAAGATTTGGAAACTTTAACTATCGAGCTTAGTAGGTGATATTGCGAGATGATTGTCCCTTCTTGTCAATAAGACAACTTTGCCATCTATAGAGTAATGATGAGTATGACATTTGTCTTTAGAAACAAAGAAATTGGACATATTATGTATAACATTCTGTAAATATATTGTTATTAATATCAGAATATTGATTTTGACCATCAGTCATATTAACAAGTAAACATCCACCATGAATTCTGCAGGAACAATATGAATCATCCCTCCAGATGCTCCTCTAAAAGCTTTGATCTTTAGTTAGAGTACCATCAGGCCAATCAGAACAAAGTCTTTAAAAAGCACAATCTCTCATGTTTTCAACCAAAAGAGGTCTGAGATATTGTGTTTGAGTGTGTTTGAGTGTGTTTGTGTGTGTGTGTGTGTGTGTGTGTGTGTGTGTGTGTGTGTGTTGGGGGGGGCGGGGGAAGGTAGCTGGAGTCTTCAAATGTGAGACAAAAATAAAAGTATCTGGGAAAGATGCCAGTTCAGGAGGGCTTGAAGGCAGTTCAAGCATCTTTGTCCAAAACCTGGAACAGACCATCAGGTGGTGCCAGGAAACTCCCTGATGGAGCAGCTTCTATACTGACGATAGCCCAAAGATCCAGACATGCAGTGCAGCTCAAAAAGACCTCGTTGGGTCACAGCATTTTCTTGAGCCAACCCAAGCAGCTAACCTAATGTTTGTTAATGTATTTTAATTTTACAAGAAACCTCAGGCTCTGCCTATGCTTTAGCCTGAGGATAAGACTGTAAATTATTTAGAAAGTGCCCCATTTTACAAGACATTTCTTGACAGCGCGGACCAACTGAATGTTTTTTTGAGTAAGATGACACTATCTTGAAACAAGTCGAACAAGTATTTTAAGATATCATCACTGGGCGAAGAAAACCCTTGAAACAAGCGATGTGGGAGCTGGAGCAGATAAAATTCTCTCATCACACTGGCAGCTTTTTTTTTATCTGCTTTGAAGAAAGATTTTAATACAAATGTGGATTAAAAGGCTGGTTTGCAGTGTTTTTAGGGCCTGGGTAGTCAAAGCTGCAGGGGCCGTGGTTGTTGCAGCGGGTTTGAAGCCAGATTAGATTTAATGGTCTTAATCATCGCTCACTCTCCACTCAGTTAGCTGGAGCCCAGCACCATTTCAGCTCTCCTTCACTCTTCATTGCAGACCGCCTGCCGTGAAGGGACAGCATATGTCCTGTCATCTGTCCACACCATATGCCACGCCCATGATCATTTAAAGTTTCATGCCTTATTTGACATTTCCAGTCAGTGATGAAATGGCCAGAACGGGGATTGGCACAGCCACAAATACATTTGGCATGCTGCATTCTCTCTTAGCCATCTCAGTTCATTGTTATGTCCAATTATGTCAGACTGTCTATCTATCTATCTATCTATCTATCTATCTTGGCTATGTCTAAGCCAAATGTCATATATTAAGGGCACCTTAATTATAAAAGTTTTACATGATCACTTTGACTCTACAAACTTTCCCTTCTACTTACGTAAGATCTTTTCACATTGGAGTCAGTGTTGCTGTATATGTGTTGATGTATTTCTCCGTCTATGACTTTGGGCAGTGTCTTGGAGAGTCCCAGCCGTCTAGATGAAGAGCACCGCCTCATCGCTCGATACGCTGCCCGCCTGGCAGCCGAGGCGGGCAACTCCACAGTGAGTGTCTCGCAGGACTGCCCGTGGTGGGCTTCAGTCAACCCGCATTTCACATCTAATGCTTTGACAATTGTTAGGCACCTCATTGTGACTGGAGAACTCAAACATTTAAGCTGCAGTGTAAAGACTACTCACGCTTACATGTCAGACTGTGTAACTATAAGTGCTCTAATTTCCCATCAGTTTTACTTGTCCCATAAGTTTTAAATTAAAAATCATCCGCTGCCAATCTCTTGTTGTAGAAACATTTTTGGTGATCATGGTCAACGCTAACCACGGTGACAAATACAACATACGTTTCCTGTGACTGCTTCACAATAAAATCCACCCCGTGTTTCACCAGTTGATGTTTAGCAGCGGCACTAGGAAAGGTTTGCACTAGCAGTAACTTACTACAGCTCTGACAGTGAACAGTAAACATTGAGGCTGATGTCAATTAGATAGAACTGTGCTGTGAATCCCTCACACGTATGTAGGCAATTTGAATCCAACACAGGAATGGTGGACTCCGCCACCACCAATTAAAACTACTATATAGAGAGATAATTACAGAATGTGAATACATTAATGGCTAATAAAGAATCAAAAATACAGTTTGATTTCATAAAAATCTTAAGGATTATAACTTCAAAGGCCTTACAAACAATACATATTAATGACTAAATAAACACCATAAAGGGTCTTTGATAAAAAATAGAAGGTAGAAGCTTGTGTACATTAAAAAGTTCAGGACAGAAGTTAACTACAACTTCCAGGAACAGTTCGCTTAAGGCAAAAAAGAATCATGTAGAGTTACTTTGGATTTATTTGGATTTGTACTTTGCATCCCTTTATATTTAGGGATAAAGGAAAGCTTTGGTGAGATGGAATGGCTCCCTGTTTATGCAGAAACATAATAAGTCTCCAGCTGAGTCATTACTGCTCACTATGGTCAGAAGGTAGCTGTTGCTGTTTGACTTTTGTTCTCCCACCGTTGTCAATGCCATACTATGCTAATTTTGTTTTTCAGCAACAATGTCCTCCAACAGATCTGGGTTTCAACTTTGATGCTAATAAGCAACAGAGACAGCTGATCGCAGAGCTGGAGAACAAAAACAGGTACAATTTATCATTTAAACACCGTAAACAAATCAGTATGGTTTTACTGATTGGTTAGCTGGCTGGTTTGTAGTGGTGGAGTATTGTTAGCCTAATTAACTTAAGTAGGCTACTGTACTTAAATATAGTTTCTAGGTACCTGTACTGTTAATCTGACAACTATAATGACTAGTTACTTTGCATTTTCAGACTTTACATGCAAAACATACCATCAATTATAAAACATGATGCATTGCTACAAATTTAAACAAGAGTTGGATGAGAAGCTCGATACCACTCTCATATCTGTCCAGTAAATATATGGCTAATGCGAACAGTTGATTAGCTTAGCTTAGCATAAAGACTAGAAACAGGGGGAAACAGTTAGCCAGATTTTTGTCCGAGAGCAATACATCCCAATAAAGTCTTGTCACACTGTGAGTTTGACAGACAACCAGGCGAGTGGAGACTAACTCTAAAAAGCATAGCTATTCCCTAGCTCTACCTCAACCAGCTACATTAAAATGCTGCTCACTTGTTTGTGCATCGAAAATAATAACAGTAAAACACTGTGAAAGCAGCCATTCTACATGAGTAGCACTTTTCCCTTTGTTAATGTACATGGAAGCACATTTTGCTAAAAATTAGTTCTGTACTTTTAAATACAATTTAGAATGCAGGATTTTTAAATTGTTGTATTACTTCAATTTCAGTAAATTATCCAATATTTCTGCTGTTTACTGATTGACTAACTCATTGACTAACTCATTCAGGGAGATCCTCCAGGAGATCCAGCGGCTGCGTTTGGAGCACGAGCAGGCCTCTCAGCCGACCCCAGAAAAAGCCCAGCAGAACCCCACACTTCTGACTGAACTGCGGCTCCTCAGGTATCATCTCTGCTAACACCACCACACCGCTTATATAAAGCATCTTCTTCCCAGCAACAGGAAGAAAGAGCCATATATTAAGGAAATCAAGTAATGCAACGACTTCAGGCCTGTTAATGTAGGCTAGACTCATTCTTCAAGTAGAAATAATGTCCAGCTAATTCAGGAAGGTGTTTTTGGAATTAGCTTCACCACCACCAGCAGCAGCAGCAGTGTGGGCATTTATCATGCTGGCAGGACGCTGAGACCCTTGGGTTCACTTCTTGGAAGAGACGCGTTACAGCTCTTGTTGCCCTGAATGACTCCTCGTTTGTTTGGTCTGGCCTACATAATGAATCAGCAGTCAGGTTTATGGTCAACAGTTGTGACAAAGATTTAAATTTGACATTAATTAAATGTTTTATAACAAATGATTGGCTACCATTCAATGCTGGGTCACTGTAAACATTTATAGCAGAACTAGAAATGAGTTTGAATTATACTTCCTCACGGTGCAGATCTATTTTTTGCGACACGACTTAAGCGTGGTGCCGCGACGTAATACATCCATGGTTGATGCTCCACGCCCCTGACCGGCAGCTGATTGGACAAACGCGTCATGTGGGTCTGGCTGCTCGAGAATTTCTAATCGACTGTCATGGCGGCTCGGACGGAATACGATCTCATATTTTACGAAAATAGTTCACCGAAACGTGTTTCTGAAAAGATTTTAAGTGAGAAATAGGCCATGCAGTTGCTGAATCTGTCTTCATTTCAAATCGACAAAGGTCAGTTTGAAAGACTTTCGTCTACTTCCACTGGATAGTCGCATCGTGTTCAACGGATTCATTCATGCATAAAGGTGGGCATCGGCCAGCTTTTTTGACGCGCAGCATTTTTTCAAATGCAGCGCCGCCTTCCCGGGATGCTTTGTGGGCGCATTAAAGTCGCTTGACGTCACCCATAGGAATAAAGTGGAGCGTGGCGTGACAGAAGCGTCGCACGGCCAGGTGGATCTGCACTGTTATGCGTGTTTTACAGTAGCCGCAGCCAAGCTGGCGTGCGCCATCGTGACATCAAAATGACGTAGATCTTGCCGGCACGCCCGGGTTTATAGCGCACAAGCAGAGGTTGTGCACCACTCTTTATTTTTCAGCGGCGAGCTGGGCAACCGGATGCCAGGACTCTCAGTGACTGCAAGTCTCTCTTGTAAACTTACTGGGTTAAGATGAGTTCTTTTTTGGCGAATGAAAGGCTTGATCCGACCAAGTAGGTCATCGAATCAAATCGAAGCATTGACGTCAATGCTGCTGCCAGTTCTGCCGTTGTTTATCTTTTTCTTCTTCTTCTAGTCCGTAGAAAGAGCAAAGTCGGTAGCCTTTCCTCATTAGCGGCACCTCTGTTAAGGAGAAGACTGCAACTAATGTCGCGACCACCAGCGCGGGTATAAATAGTTACGGCGATTCCATGACGTCACATTTGCACATGCCAGCTGGGCTGCGGTTACTGTAAAACACGCTTTACTCTTTGGCATGTTAAGAGGATTGTTGTACAGGCATCTAATTCTATGTTTTATTTTGAAACAGTAATAAAACTGTGAGATACATTTATTCCACTTATTATTTTTCTCAGTTTAATTCAAAGATGTCTAGAAACATTTTTCAGCTCACTGTGCCTGTTTATGATTCAGGTTTTATACCAGGACATTATCGAGTAGAAATATTGCATCACAGACTGTGCGCTGTGTTGGGAGCCTGGCTGGACGGCTCTGATGTTGCCTTTATTCAGCCCGGAGATACAGAACACAGCAGAGGAGTTTACAGTCTGCAGATGTTTGTGAATTTTTGATAGGTTGACTCCAAACAGAGACGATTGCTACAGCTCTTTTAAGGTTTTTGCAAAATGCAGTTACTCATTGTGAACACCAGAGGGTGATAATAAACCAGAATCCTGACCTAAAAGATGGCCAGATAATTGCTGTCAAACTCAAGTTACCTGCAGGGGCCACTTTGTTCCCTCATACCGGAAATACTGCTCTGCATTGTTAGAGTGGTGATTCTGCTGAGATTGTATTCCTGGAGAATACATGAACATAACGCAATACATAAATAAATAATCAATTGTACTCCTCTCTTGAAACTGTCAGTACTCCAGGTCAACATTTTTGGTTCATACAGAGACATTTTAGTGTCAGGTGCACCACAGTAAATCACACTTCTGTTAGTCACAAGTTTAAGTATTTATGTTGACCAGTAGGGCAGCTATGTGCAGCTTGCAAATGTTAAATGTGGGGATAATAAGCCCAAATTTGTTCTCCAATATTACAGCCATGCTAAGAAAAACCTGTAAAATAGTTATTTGCGGGCCAGATGTAACAGTGAATTAAACAGGTTGGGGCCTTTATGAAATTATCTTATATGCCAGATCTGGGCCCCTGGTAACTTCGAGACAGTACGGTATAGTACTGTGGCCTGATGCAAATGAAATATGACTACATACATTCAACATGCAGTGTCTGTGTCTGCAACAGATCCTTGAATTATTGGACCCTAAGGTAAATCTGTAACACACATCTGTAGAAAATTTGGGAAAAACCTACAGGAAATAAAGGTATTTATGAAATAATTTACAGACATGTATCCTCAAACTACTCACAAAAAATGAAATGGATTCCCCAAACAATCAAGGCCCACTGCTTTGTTAAAGTACAGAGGTGTTTTTATAAACAGTATGATGTCTACCTGTGCATTGTGTTTTCTTACTGTCTGATCAAAGCAGAACTTCCTCTCTTGTGTATTACTGTATCCCCAAACTCTGTCCTTCTGTGGCAGACACAGGAAGGACGAGCTGGAGAGGCGCATGTCGGCCCTGCAGGAGAGCAGACGGGAGCTGATGGTGCAGCTGGAGGGACTCATGAGGCTGCTAAAGGTAAGACGACCACCTCTTTCAAGAAGAATTAAGTGATAAAAAGGCCTCTGGATCAGTATTGATATCCTATTGTAGGATGGTGCATAAACAGTAAGCCATTGTCCTAAATTAAAATAGCATTTTACAGGTTTTGTCAGTGCTCATATAGTTTACATGATTCGGTTTTAAAGCTTGGTGGCATGTTTGATTAAATGAGATGTTGGCATGTTTGATTCTTTAAAACCAAGACATAGCAGTGATCTTAAGTTATGTTAATGTGCCGTATGGTGCATGCAGAAATCCCTTTCTTCTTCTTCTTCTTCTTCTTCTTCCGCTGCTTTAATTCTGTTGCTCTCACTCTTCTTGCTCTCTCTCACTGCTTACCTTTGCTGGCTGATAGGATGAGGAACAGAAGCAGGCTGTAAGTTGCCTTTAATTCAGTTTGCAAGGCTCAATACCTGGCTCTAGTCTCAGCACTTAGTTTAATGTGACTGTGTTCCCCCCTTCACACAGATGTGATTGAAGGAAGTTCTAACAGATTTTAAGAAGGGTGTTAGGAAAGATAATAGGATACCACTCTCTAACTGGGTTACAATGATCTAGTCCTTTTATCCGGGCTACTCCACAACATCCTTGTCAGCACAATTGGGGAGCTAAAACTACAGACTGTGACACAAGCTTTAAAATCGGTTTTCTCAGGTCCATGGTCCAAACAAGTTGAGAGAACTGTGTTTTTCTTAGCCCAAATGTCAGGGACCTGTTCCTTTCATCGGCACTAACAACCTCCCTTCTAATGCGACTGCAGTCTGGCCGGCCATCTGCTGCCTGGCCCCGAGCCATCAACCTGGGCCTGCACCAGTCCCAGAGACACACAGTGATCCTTTCTCTGGGAGATATATCTCACATCTCAGCACAGGCCCCAGTCGCTCACCCACACATGCTTCTCATTACCCCCTCGGTGCAGTAAAGGTGAACTATAGACACACAGCCAGCCAGTATAGGATTTCCAGAAGGTTTTCTTGCCTTTAAACCACTGTTTTTGTTTGTTCTCCCTATAAGGATCAAGTTATTTTATCTATGTTTGTTTTAATAAAAGTCATCTTAAGAAGCAAAAAGGTCATCTCTTCACAAAGCTGCAATCTGTGATTGCAATACGGCATCTTCCATTGAAATGCAGTTGTTCCAGAATTGGCTTTGTTGATGCAGAGATTAATTGGATTTTATCTCTCTATCAGAAGCCCAGATTGACTAGCGCCTTGCAGGTGGAAGATCCAATATGTCATGAAAATAACCAAATATGCCATGCTATCTGCAAACTATGCAACAGCAAAAAGATGCCTAGTAACATTGGTCAGCTAGTCTTTTTTGCACCTGTCATGGCCAAACACATAAGAAATTATGTGTATATCTCAATATTTTGATAATATAGTATTTATTTGCTGATGCAAATCAAGATTGCGGCCAACTCATGAACATCTTTGTGTCATATCTTATATGTCTTATGTATTATAAGAAGACTACACTTGAGTTTAAAGGAATAGTTGGCCATTTGGGGAAATATGATTTCTGGCCAAGAGAGACCACGCTCATGTCTGTACGGTAAATATGTAGCTATGTTGATTAGCGTAGCGTAGCGTAATAAAAAAAACAGAAGAGTAAAAATGACAAGTTGTGGTTCCAGTGGATCAGAGTGGTGTCAATCTTCTAATCGACGGCTCAGCAAGAAAGCAAATAAGCGTGTTTCCCAAAATGTCAAACTATTTCTTCAACATCTGTTTCAAGACTAACCGAGGTGAAACAAGCCTGTAATGTGAGCTGACAGACTCAACAGTTGATTTGCTGATGATACTGTAACTATCACGGGTGATTTTATGTTACAGTCCCAGTCTGGAAGCTCCCCTCATTCCTCCCCTAGTCACGGTGCAGGTTGCTCCATGCCCATGCCCATTCGCTCCACCTCAGCTGGGTCCACCCCGACTCACACACCACAGGACTGCCTGGCAGGGGTGGGAGGGGACGTTCTTGAGGCCTTTGCTCAGGGTGAGTGTGCACCAACACCCGAAAGTGGCAGTTATTTAAGATATAGACTAAATGATTTGTAGTGGTATACATAGTATCTAAAACTGACTACACATTGACAAACTACAATATTAAATGCTCTTACATGTATTATTTAGTGATAAAAATAGAATGATATAATATTCTATGATAATATTAGCCTGGTCCTACCAGACTCTCGTACATTTCATTTGTACAGAGAATCTGGCCACTCTCCATTGACAAGTGTTAACTTCCTTGAAGGCGGGTACTCTGTTGAAGTTTAAAACTATTGGATCTGCCCAGAGCCACTCTGGATCTGCCATAACCAATCGCTAACTTTTGGTCGTGACGTCGGCTTAGCATCGCTAGCGTTCGCCTTAGCCAACTCCTTTATCTAACGGAGCGAGCTGGAAAATCAAACTTCTCCCGAACCCCGTGGGGGGGAGGGCCACAACATTATGGCCACCAACAAAACTCAGCAAAGATTGTTCTTGCTCGGGCTTTAACTTCTGGATATTCGGCAGCGTTGCCACAACGGACCGAATGGCTTCGCTCGCATCTTTCTCCACCGCCATTACAGAACTACAACTCTAGCGCACAACCTTAACATCGTCGTTCTCAGCCACTCCCTCTGTTTGCTGATTAGACCGGTAAAGATTGGCTGGAGAAAACCCACGAATATACCGTCTCCTTCCAGGCAGCGCTGCGACCGTTGACTTCAAGCATAGACACTATATAAACTGGACCAACAGATCCCGTTGCTCTGGACGGAGACCAGTGAAGGATATTAGAAGCACTTTTTCCCGGTGAGCGCTGAGCGTTACTGTGCAGCCTCCAACTGTGAGAGGTGACGTGGCCAACCTGTCTGAAATTTGTAAGTCTTCTGGTAGCTGTGCCAAGAGAAATCTCAATCATTCCCAATCTTGCAGAGACAGAGAGCGTAGGTAAATGTAATGGCGCTTTTCCATTACATGGTACCTGCTCGACTCGCCTCGACTCTACTCGCCTTTTTTGGTTTTCCATTACGAAAAAAAGTACCTGGTACCTGCTAACAGTACCACCTGAGTCGAGGTTCCAAGCGAGCTGAGCCGATACCAAAAGGTGACATGAAAGCGACAGACGGGTGTCCTGAACAAACCCGCTATTTTTAAACAGTTTAACCAGCTGCTTTTTTTTTTGCTAACTCCAGCTTAATTTGAAACTAAATGTGTCTTCTGGCTGTGGCAACAACAACACACCTTCCACGTTCTGTGTGTGTGTCGCGTTAGGTCACGGCAGTTTACTGCGGGGCAGTTTACTGCGGCGTCGCTTGTTTTACAGTTCTGCGGAGGCTCCAGGCAGAGCTTTCGCTGTAGCCTACGCACACACACACATGCTGGCTCGTGTATAAACATCAGGCCACTTTGACATAGGCTACGGCGAAAGCTCTGCCTGGAGCCTCCACAGAACTGTAAAACAAGCTCAAGTGGCCTGATGTTTATACTTGTGCGCTGGTGTGTGCGTCGAGCCGGCATATAAGAAGACCAGCCACGCTGAGGCGGTACTAAAATCTGCAATGGAAAACGGACGCACAGTGTGTCGAGTCGAGTCGAGGCGAGTAGAGTCGAGGCGAGTCGAGCAGGTACCATGTAATGGAAAAACGCCATAAGGAGATAACATGGACACAGACTAATTATTGCTAACTAAAATGCTAGTTAACATTAGTAATTAAACTTAAACAGCTAATGTAAGTCGAAACTGCCTGCGAGCTTCTCCTGTGCTATACGGTAATTCCTCTACTATGCGACAGTAAGTAGGGTGGTTATGACACAATCGTTAGCCTATTTTTATAAAAACGTCTGCTACGGACGCATAATGTGAGATACAAGGTAATGGAGCCTTTTATACATTGTCGTGTTTCTTTAGAAATAAACAATGGACAAAAAAGTCTTTAAACACTTCAGATGTAAAGTTATTCGCTGTCAAAGTGACGTCAAAATGAATGGCAGTCAATGGAATGCTAACGTCGGGTGACCGTTTGGTAGCATCAAAATGGCGCCATAGGAGGTTCGAGTTCTGAAGCAAAGCTTACCCCCTTGACTTCAAGGCACCTAACCCTAACCATTGCCTAATCCTAGTGCCTTCCAGACAGCACTGCCTGGAAAGAGACATTGGCGGCTTAAAACACTGATAAACGTACGTAGGAGGGCAGAGCCAGGCTATGATAATATAACACTGTGAAAGGAGCCATACTGCATAATAAGTACTTTTGATACTTTAGTTACATTTTGCTGATAATATTTCTGTACTTTTAAGTAACATTTTAAATTCAGGACTTGTACTGGAGTATTTTTAGGCTTTGGCTTTTCTACTTGTACTTAAGTAAAGGATCTGAGTACTTATTCCACACCTGCCACCAGGAAATGCACTCCAAGTGCTTTTCCCTATTTACACTTTCACATGATTACACTGCAAGACTAGAAACTCCATGTGTTGAGTGTGTGTTTGATTTGATAATGTCTCTATTTTCTAGGTGTACCTAGAAATCTTCGGAATGATCTATTAGTTGCTGCTGACTCAATCACAAACACCATGTCATCACTGGTGAAAGAGCTCCACTCAGGTAAGTCTATAACACATTTCATGGTTTGAGTCTGTTTTATCATATGGATTATGATTTTGCTTCCTGGAATTCGACATGTCATTACTGAGATATCTTTCTCTGCATGTTTGTCATTGTCACACCTGCTTCTGATTTGTTTCCCTTGATATTTTTTTAGTTTTTACATAGTGACCAAAAACATTGGGCCTCATTCATCAATACCTTGCTAAGTTTTTTCTTAAATTTGCTCTTAAGAACGTTTGGTGAATGAGGCCCATTGTCAATAAAATCTCTGGGTTTTTTTTTTTTTTTTTTTTTTTACAGTTGATGACGTGGGAGTGGAAGAGGAGACCAACATGAGGAACGGTGGAGACAGAGGTATGTCTACCTACATGCTATAGTATAGTATAATAGTTTTCCTACTTTAATCTCTCAGAACCAGTCACACTATTAAGAGTATGCCACTCAAAAACAGAATTATTTGTGTTCATCGTAAAGATTGGCCAAAACATAAACATGCAGAAACATGCAGTTTTTCTTTAGCTGAAGCAGAATGAACAAAAAGTAGGAATTATAATTAATTAGTATTATATTGTGCATATATAACATAGTAGGTAAGCCTAGAACATCAGTGGTTGTAATCATTTTATTTAATTCTCAGGATCAAAAGTTACTTAAGTTAAAATTGCTTTCTCATGATAATGGGTTAATTATCGAGAAAACAAGCTGTTTCCCAAGATACAACAGCAGGTTGTTTTCTCTAATTAACAGGATAAATACCTTGTTTTCAAAATAAACTGAAAGGCCATTTTAATGTGCTAATTATGCCATTATGTCGAGATAACGAGATAATTAACCCGTTATCCCGAGTAAAAACAACCTGCTGTTGTATCTTGGGATACAACAGCTTGTTTTCTTGATATAACTAGATAATTAACCCATCATCACGAGAAAATGACTGATATACTGAGATAAGAGGATAATTAACTCATGATCTCGAGATAAGGGGATGAAATAAAATGATTGCAACCACGGTCGTTCTTCCATCCATCTTCGTCCGCTTATCCGGGGTCGGGTTGCGGGGGCAGCAGCTCCAGCAGGGGACCCCAAACTTCCCTTTTCCCTGAGCCACATTAACCAGCTCCGACTGGGGGATTTCGAGGCATTCCCAGGCCAGGTTGGAGATATAATCCCTCCACCTAGTCCTGGGTCTTCCCCGAGGCCTCCTCCCAGCTGGACGTGCCTGGAACACCTCCCTAGGGAGACGCCCAGGGGGCATCCTTACCAGATGCCCAAACCACCTCAACTGGCTCCTTTCGACGCAAAGGAGTAGCGGCTCTACTCCGAGCTCCTCACGGATGACTGAGCTTCTCACCCTATCTCTAAGGGAGACACCAGCCACCCTCCTACGCCTCGATATCCTGTCCATAAATATTACAAACAGGATTGGTGATAAAGCGCAGCCCTGGCAGAGGCCAATCCTCACCTGAAACGAGTCCGACTTACTGCCGAGAACCCGGACACAGCTCTCGCTTTGGTTATACAGAGATTGGATGGCCCTGAGAAGGGACCCCCTCACCCCATACTCCCGCAGCACCTCCCACAGTATCTCCCGGGGGACCCGGTCATACGCCTTTTCCAGATCCACAAAACACATGTAGACCGGTTGGGCATACTCCCAGGCTCCCTCCAGGATCCTTGCGAGAGTAAAGAACTGGTCCGTTGTTCCACGACCAGGACGGAATCCGCATTGTTCCTCTTCAACCCGAGGTTTGACTATCGGCCGAAACCTCCTTTCCAGCACCTTGAAGTAGACTTTACTAGGGAGGCTGAGAAGTGTGATACCCCTGTAACTGGCACAGACTCTCTGGTCCCCCTTTTTGAACAGGGGAACCACCACCCCTGTCTGCCACTCCTTAGGTACTGTCCCAAACTTCCACGCAATGTTGAAGATGCATGTCAACCAAGACAACCCCTCCACACCCAGAGCTTTCAGCATTTCTGGACGGATCTCATCAATCCCTGGGGCTTTGCCACTGTGGAGTTTGACTACCTCAGCAACTTCCACCAGGGAAATTGACGACAATCTCCCATCATCCTCCAGCTCTGCCTCTGACATAGAAGGCGTATTAGTTGGATTTAGGAGTTCCTCAAAGTGCTCCTTCCACCGCCCTATTACCTCCTCAGTTGAGGTCAACAGCGTCCCATCCTTACTGTACATAGCTTGGATGGTTTACCGCTTCCCCCTCCTGAGGTGGCGAACAGTTTTCCAGAAGCACCTTGGTGCCAACCGAAAGTCCTTCTCCATGTCTTCTCCGAACTTCTCCCACAGCTGCTGCTTTGCCTCTTTCACAGCAGAGGTTGCAGCTCTTCGGGCCCTTCGGTACCCTGCAACTGCCTCTGGTGTCCTCCGGGATAACATATCCCGGGAAAAACTCCTTCAGTCGGACGGCTTCCCTGACCACCGGTGTCCACCACGGTGTTCGTGGGTTACCGCCCCTTGAGGCACCTAAGACCCAAAACCACAGCTCCTTGCCGCAACTTCAGCAATGGAAACTTTGAACATCGTCCACTCGGATTCAATGCCCCCAGCCTCCACAGGGATGCACGAAAAGCTCCGCCGGAGGTGTGAGTTGAAAGTCTGTCAGACAGGGGCCTCCTCCAGATGTTCCCAATTTACCCGCACTACCCGTTTGGGCTTACCAGTCTTCCCCCACCCCCTGACCCA
Organism: Sander vitreus; assembly: GCF_031162955.1. Classification (NCBI taxonomy): domain Eukaryota; kingdom Metazoa; phylum Chordata; class Actinopteri; order Perciformes; family Percidae; genus Sander; species Sander vitreus. The sequence goes on along the minus strand of NC_135874.1, from coordinate 7,896,393 downwards.
ACTCACCACCAGATGGTGATCGGTTGACAGCTCTGCCCCTCTCTTCACCCGAGTGTCCAAAACATACAGCCTCAGATCAGATGAAACGATTATAAAATCGATCATTGACCTTTGGCCTAGGGTGCTCTGGTACCAAGTACACTTATGAGCATCCCTATATATATATATATATGTAGACAATCCATGACTAGCACAGAAGTCCAACAAAAAAACAACCACTTGGATTTAGATCAGGGAGGCCGTTCCTCCCAATCACGCCTCTCCATGTGTCTCCATCATTGCCCACGTGCACGTTGAAGTCCCCCAGCAGAACTATGGAGTCCCCCCCCTGGAGCCCCATGCAGGACTCCATTCAAGGTCTCCAAGAAGACCAAATACTCCGAGCTTTTGTTTGGTGCATATGCACAAACAACAGTCAGAGTTTTCCCCCCCACAACCCGCAGGTGTAGGGAGGTGACCCTCTCGTCCACCAGGGTGAACTCCAATGTAGCAGCGCTCAGCCGGGGGCTTGTGAGTATCCTACCCATGAGGCCCTGGGTTGGAGAGGGAGGTGCCACGTTGCTTTTAGGGGCTGTGCCCGACCGGGCTCCGTGGCAAACCCGGCCACCAGGCGCTCGCTGACGAGCCCTCCATCTGGGCCTGGCTCCAGACGGGGGCCCCGGGCTTCCTCCGGGCAGGGTAACTTCACCTCTTCCTCGATGACTCATAGGGGTTTGCGAACCATTCTTTGTCTGGCCCCTCACCTGAAACCACTTTGCCAAGGGAGACCCTACCAGGAGCACAAGCTCCAGACAACACAGCCCTCAGGTTCATAGGGACACACAAACCTCTCCACCACGATAAGGTGATGGTTCCCGGTCGTTCTTGCCTTCCGTATATAATAATTGTATAGGAACAAGTTGCTTTTCTGCAACTGGACAAAAAGTAGTTGGTGCCAATTATGACGGCATTTGTTGGATTGGAAGAGTTGGCTGCACCTTTATCGCACCTTTATTAGCCAATAAAATACGTGTTTGGCTCCTTATCATGAGCATCTGTTACAACCCTCCATCCAAAGTAGCAAGGCACCATGGCACATTGCCACAGAGTCATTTATACTTTTCTTTTTATTAATTCAGCCTATGCAGGCTGTCAGCACCACTAAATGTGCTCTTCTGTGTGTGTATCCAGGCACATTGAGAGTACAGAAGCACTGAAGACAAGAGAATACCATTCCACCCTGTAAGGACATACAGTCATCAACTGGGAAGAATCAGTAACAACAACAACAACCACCACCACCCCTGGCATTAGCACGTAGAGTAATGCATGCTGTAATCTAACAAGATTTCACTATGTGAAAAAAACGTCTCTTCACACCTTGCAGGTAGCAAGATGTGTCTAATTAGCGAGTGTGTATGTTGTCCTGTAAACAAAAACTGCTGTAATTACCCAATGATTTCCCTCATGACTGCTAAGGAATGGCTTGCTGTGCTCCCCCCCCAACTGTTCCATTGCAGCAGATCATTCTGTATATAAAATACTGCAAACACATGACCATGGGAACGCCCCGACACGAAGGTGACAACATGTTCCCTGTTGTTGCTTTTGTATGATTAGCGCTAATATTTTTTTTTTTATCCTTTTTTTATCATTTCTGCATGAAGTTGCACTCAAGTCTGGATTTAGGTACTGTACCACGCTATGCCAGCTCTCTGTGGGATTTATGACAGCTGGGGTGTCAGAAGTGTCTTGCCTCAGAATTCACGCCGAGTGTGTTTACTCGCACAATCATATTCTGAAGTTTGTTAAAAACAAAGCAGAACTCTGGATATGCTACAGTGTCAATTAATAATAGTTTGACATTTTGGGAAATGCACTACAATTCGCCTACTGGTTAGGAGTTGGATGAGATCGATGCCATTCTCATATTTGTGCATCAAATGTGAAGCTGGAGCCAGAAGATTAGAAGAAGGAGGTTAGCTTAACTTAGCATAAAGACTGGAATTGGGGAAACAATTATCCTGGCTCGGTCGAAATGTAAAAAAAAAGTGACTTCTTGGAGCCCTGCAGTCACAGTTAGGGTGCCTGATAACCAGCGGCGATTCACTCACCCAGCTTGTTTGCTTTCTTAGTAAGAGTTAGATGATATCTGTACGCTGAATATGAAGCTTCCACCAGAAGCCTGTTAGCTTAGCTTAGCATAAAGGCTGAAAACAGCTATCTTTACTCTGCACAGAGGTACCAAAATCCACCTACTAGCGCCTCTAAAGCTCACTAGTTAACATGTTATATCTTGTTTGTTTAATCCGTACAAAAACCAAAGCATAAAAACAACAAGTTGTGGTGTTACATGATGTCACATGCTGGACTATTTCTTGGCCTAGCACGGTGACTTCCTGGAGTCATGTTGTTAAAGTGAGGCTGACAGGCAAAACCACAACTTGTCGTTATTATGCTTTGTTTTTATACATATTAAACAAAAGGAGATATAGCCAGGCAAGCTCTTTTCCCCTGTTTCCAGTCTTTATGCTAAGCTAAGCTATCTGCTTGCTGTAGCTTTACATTTACTTACAGACATGAGAGTGGTATCGATGTTCTCATCTAACACTCGGAAAAAGAGTAAATACGCTTTCTCACAAAATGTTGAACTATTCCTTTAATCATTTAAAAAAAAAAAAATGAAATTAGGAGACAGTTGTGTTTCCATTATAATATTCTTTCTATGAATGTGTGCAGGGATATCTGTTATGACAGTATAAAGACGCACATATTACAACTTATCTCCATGCAGACCTTAAACAGGAATAATAGGTGGCATTCAGAATACTGCATGCATGTAAACACACTCAGTAAGTCACATACTGTACTGCTGCTACTGTGCTCTTGTCGAGCCACCCTTCCAAATAAGAGGGCTGTGCGATTAAAGGAAACCAAGGGGCCAACACAATGAGCCCAGTTGTTGTTTCCTGCCTGTGAAAACCTAACTGAACACACCTGACTAGCTGGCAGCCTCAGTATTTATTGTTTTGAAGTGTAGGGAAGCACCTCAGGATGTTTAAATAGTAATGAATTAGGCATAGGCTCACAAAATGAGCAATTACACAGTATGCGAGGATGTAAGGTCGTAGTAAGCAAAGTAGGAAATGCTTTGATAGCTTTATCTAGTTAATAAAGTGATATTGAACATGTGTATGTGCAATGAAGGTTGGTGCTCAGGGACTGCAGAGCTACTCTAGTTAAAATATGGTGGTATTGTCCTTTGACTGCTAGATGTTATTGGCCACAGTCAGGGAGGTTAAAGGTCAATGATGATTAAAAATGGAGTTTCATTCCAAAACACAACCACTGTTGTTCACAAATAAAACTTGCTTGTGGTCCCTGCTGTAAGATTTAGTTGAAACGTCCTAATGTAGTTCATTTTACGCTAATTTCAACAGTCAATTTGTAAATTGGAATTGGAATGAAACTCTTTAAATAAATAGAGGAACAACAGTAAGTGATTAAATGCTAAAGAATGTGGATCATTAGGAGAGGTTTATCTTAAGTGCTATTTGGTGAAGCATGTTGTTGGATATAGTTTTTTCTGTGTGTGAATTTGTGTCTTTCACGGGAAAGCAAAGAGATCTGTTTGTTACAGAGGTAGCTGTCAACCAGAGAGGATGTTTATTTAGAGTAAGGTCTAAGTCACCTTTACATTTTTGTCTTCTGGTTCAATGTTTTTTGTCCTTCAGGGTAGCCATTCATCTCAAAAACTGAGCAATGTTTGGTTTTTAATGAATGCAATGTGATGAAGGTCTGGGAGCAGTTTTGGAGTAAAATGTTCAGCTCTCAAAGAAAGTTAAACCTGACTGAATCAAACTAAAAAGCATGAACGTTTGTTTTGAGATCTGTACAGTAAGCCTATCCTCTAAGCTATAAGTATAAGGTTTCAACAACCTGTTACACTGTGTCAAGACAAAGAACAAAAAGAGGCTCCTTTGTTACATTTTAAATGTGATGTTTTTATTCAGTTCTCTGTTCTGCTCTATATTATCATTATTGTTTAGTATTAGTGGAGTATAGTCAATGTAATGAGTTTGTCAAAACGGAGAATCACATGCACACTCGTGCTTGCATTGTCACCCAAGATCTAAATAATATGAAGAAAGCAGTAACACTGAAGTACCGTAATCTAAAAGAAAACGTTCAGCGGAAAAAGGTCCAGAAATGAATCAAATTCAGAGGTAAAAATGTAAAGAATTACGGTCTTCCCCTTCATTCTGGCCACGCATTTGAATTCAAGTTTCTTTTCATTCTTTCAGTTTGTGCCTGTAGCTGTTCTGTAAACGTGCTGTATAAAGTTACCATTCAACAAATAAGATGATCTATCAGCCTTTAGGTCTGTGACTTTGTAGAGATTTTATTTATTTATTTAATGTGTTCTGGGGGAATCTCAAGCTCAGCCTTTACATTTGTGCCAAACTGTTTGCAGACATTGTGTGTCATACAAATGACAGGTATATATCAAAGTATATCTGTATTAGTATGGTGTTGTTGCCCATAGTTTATTCACAGAATGCCTGGATGTTCACAGTTAATGGTTTCCACTGCTGAAAAAAAAAAAATAATAATAATTAATAAAGACAAACAACACATTCTAAATCTACTGATAGACTCACTCATAGCCAACATGGAGGCAGTATACCCAGTCAGAACAACTCTGTGTAACACAAATAAAACAGCCGGTCATACAGAGGTGCATACATTGTGATCCTTTTATTGTTTGCAGAGAGGCAATGTGCAAAGAGGAACAACCTTGACGGCAACGCTCCCCTGATGTTATTTATCTATGTATGTGTTCTGTACGGTTATGCTTCTGGTACACATTTGTTTCTCGTGTTGATTTTACAAAACATTGTTTTATGTCACAAAGCCACTGTCTTTTGTAAATAAATCAAATGTGAGATATATTAAAAAGATTTAAAATATGGCTTTGACTGCTCATGTCATGATTGTTGGTGTCATTTTTTTTAATCATCACTAAAGGTTTTATCATTATCAAACATACATCATTTTTTGTGTTGGAAAATAACAAAGTACATTTTTACAGTAAGTGTAATTTTGTAAGCACTTATACTTGATATTTTCCTTTTCTTAACTTCTACTTCACTTCTTTCCAGCAGGAAATATTGGACTTTTTTAGTCTATTTCATGGTAGCTAATAATGTATTATATATACATATATTTATATAACAAAATCAACAAATAAATAATTAAGTTGCATTGTTATTGATTAAACTATCCAGAAGTATATACAGTACAGTAAAGTTGCTAAATTTAGCTCGATATTGACTAGCTACAATAAAATGCTGCTTACGCAATAATGCATCAATAATTTCTTTCCAATACTCAAATTTATATAATAATACAATACTCTGGAAGCAGGCATTTTGCTGCATAATGAGTACTTTTAGTTTTTATAGTGTAAGTTATTCTGAATATAGGACTTGTAATGGAGTATTTATACATTGTTACTTACTACCTTTTACTTACTTACTTTTACTTTAATACCAGAGTCATTCTTTCACCAGCGAGATATTGTATGTTCCCCAATGCCCTTTATGTGTTCATTGTCCGGCCAGATATAAATGTTTCAATCTGTGTGTCTGTTGAGTGATTTCTGATTGAGACCTCAGCTCAAAATGAGCTAGAAAAAGAGCAAATGTGCTCACATTCTAGTTAAAATGGTTTGTTTCTTATGGACATTGAGGTAAATAAAACCCTTAAATCACACTGTGCCTCTTGTGCCTGACTTGTCCTTCACAAGCTTCCTCTTTATCAGATTCTTTTAAACACAAAATGTGTAAACACTTCCTCCCAACAGGTCAGACATAAAAGGATGCCCTTTCCTGCTTCACCTACAAACCTAAATCAAAAACTGGCCTTTTTTCTGTTGCTTCAAGCACCCACAATGACAGAAACTATACAGGTGAAATGAGGTCGAGACACTTTGAGTCACTATCAGCATCCTCCTCTGTGGGTTTCAGGAGACCAAGATTTTTCACCAGCCAGTAGCAGACGGTGCTGCTGCTGAGCTGCTGACCTCAGATGAACCACTCAGCCACCATTGACTCTATTAGAAAGAGGAGACGCCGCAGCTTCCAAATCAGTGAACCACATCCACCAGCTGCACACACATTTCCTCCTCTCTTGTTGCCTTTAAAGAGCGCTCAATCTGCCTTACACGGAACTGTTCTGTGAGCCTTTAACCCTCCTGCATTTGCAACAGTTACCTCACTGTGTCTCCGCCTAGTGGGTGTGTACAGGATAAGTGTTAATTGCAGCGGTAGGCTGCAGTAGAGTTAATAGAATTAATGTGATAAGAGATTTGATATCTTGTTCTACCTGCACTCTAAGAAATTAAATGAAGATGTGCTAGATTTAGATCCTGCTCAGAGGATAAAGTCTATGAGACTGTACGACATGTACACTGTGTTGTTACTTTTCACATGCATCATCACAACACATGCATCAAATGTGGAGAGATGTCAGAATAATGAGTCACTGGAGCACAAGCGCCCTGACCAGTTAGAGGTTCGGTGCCTTGCTCAATGGCACCTCGGCAGTTATCAACAGCTGCATAATTGCCATTTTAGTTTTGTGAGAGGAGACAACTCTTTGACAGGACAGAATAGTAGTTCCCAAACTTCTGTCATCATACCTCTTTTGGAAGCTGAACATTTCTTAAATAAATGTGTTACATTCTTATGAAGCGATAACAATACTGGAGAAACAAAAGGATCTAAGTTGAATTTGACATGATTAAAGGCATGAACTGTCTCTTCATGCATGTTTCTTATTAGTGGCTGGTGTGCAAATGAAAAACTTTGACCAAACCGCCAAAGTTTCTACGCACAAAAGCACAAGAATTTCCTGCTATACTGACAGTAACATTATTTTGTATTTGGCTCACATGTTTACTTGATGAGCAGCATCACCAAAGCACAAGTCTTTCCATCTTGTACTATTGTTTTGCTCTCATATTGTTTGACTTTCTGAATAAGTGTTGCTCGCTTTAATCTTGATCTGAGCACTCTTTATCGTTTCTAAATTAATCAGATTTATCAAACACAGCAGACATTTTTACTTGTCATGGCAGGAAAAGCACAGGTGTTGCTAATAACATTAATGATAGTTCCGTTCCAGCAATTCATGCAACGCAATGCAGCTATAAACAATGTTATTAGTTACAGCTGTGATTACCAAGTAAAAATGTCTTTTGAGAAAACCATCAATTCAACCCGAGATAGGATAAGAGGACACTGTACTTTATACCTGAACATATATCAGGTGTCACGGCAGCCAAAGAGTACATAGAACAATATAGAAATATATGAAGAGCAAACAAATTTGAATGACAAAGGTTTGTCAAAAGTGTACAAATGTAACCGACGTGGTGCAAAAGTAAGAGGTTTGTGCAAACGTCAGCAACATAAAGCCCTTAACTTCACTGTATGAACTCAAACATCTGTAAACAGTACATAAACTGAGTACTAACACAGTAATCTTGTACTGCAGTGTGAGTGTGTGGAAGAGACATTAGATTAAAAGTTTACATTCATGTCAAGAAGTAAATATGCAATGTAGTATTATGAGAACAATAACTGTATAAAGCACATGTTTAGCTTCAATAGGCCTCAAAGTTGGCCAGAGGCATCAGCTAATTATATGGCTGCTTAGGGCCCCACAGCCACCAGGGGGCCCATAAATGCAGCAAATCAAAAATGGGAAAGTCTCCTCAGGTTCCTGTGTTCATTTTGTCAACATTTAAATAAAATGACTTTGTGTGTGTTGAACTTGTATAATTTATGCACAGATTAAAGCTGCTCTGTGCCCTCTTAGATTTTCACATAGCTGACGTGGACTGTCAAATTCTTTCCCATGCCCCAAACAGGCCGGGGCTGGCGCTGCTTAGCCTCTATATTGGCAACAAGGAATAAAAACAACATGAACCAAATCTCTCTAAGGAGAAGGGGTGGACATGAGAAAAGGGCAATTGTCTTTGCACACAGGTCTAGTGTTTATTTCTGCCTTGAGGTCACATCAGAGGGGCCAGAGTGGTACTTAGGGGGCTCCTGGGCCACTCTCTGGTGTAATAAGTTTAAACATTAGGCATGGAAGTGGCGCTACGCTAAGCTGAACGCAAAAGGGGGAAAGTTGCCGATTTCCAATCGGGTAACAGGGACCTCCGAGTACTTTCGCCATTCATCTGCATGTACTGCAGTACAGAAAATCTGCAAACTTTCCCTTAAGTTACGGGCTAACGCTAGCAGTAGCCAGCTAGCTTGATTGGCAGAACACTGAACAAGACTTGACATTTTTAGGCGACCAAATGTTCCAATTAACTTTGATGACGTGAAAACACACAGTGAGAGGGTCTAAGTTTAAGACGAAAACACCCAAAAACAAGTGCAGGTCTATTTTAATGTACACAGTGCCATGGACAAGGATTGCTATGCCTCTGTCCTGATTGACAGGTTAGCATGTAGCCACGCCCTAAAGCACCCCCTGCTTTATTGTCAATTTAAAAATGAATAGGACCATCATTTTACAAAATGCTGTATTGAAGAAGACTTGAATCTAGTGATTGAGGCCATTAACTCATTAGGAAAATGTTTATTAAGGTAATAAATCAAGTGAGAAGTAGGATTTTCCATAGAAATTCTATAGAAAGCATTCTATAGAAACTGACTTCTTTTTGCAACCAGTGGAATCGCCCCCTGCTGGAAATGAGACAGAATGCAGGTTTAGGTTTAAGGCGCACATTGGCAAAACTTTTCAGGCCTGGCTTTGTCCATTATTTTTGTCTATGCTTTGGACCTTTGTTTTATCCCTGCATTTACTGTCTGTATCCCTTCTGTCATATGTCAAATAAATATGACATTCACCCCAAAAATTAAGAAAAAACAATAAATAAATACAGTTTTTATGGAATTTCAGCAGTGTTTTCCCCATTCCACTGGGTTCCTGAGAGTAAGTTATCAATAATAAATCTAGATGTGTGTATTAGGGGGGTCCACACCACCTTTGCACACTGTGGTAGAGGCAGTCTTTAGGACCCTGTGGCAACCAACAGACAGTCTGCAGGCCCCTGCAGTGAGTGCGGTGCAACTGGAAGAGAGCTGGCCGGCTGGGGAGGTGGAGGACGGGGAGAGAAGAGGAAGGAGGCTCCGGGAGCAAGCGAGACAAAAAGGGTCAGGCCTGGGACTTGGGAAAATCGGGTAACGAACACACAGCGATTCACGTATTTAAATCCGTTTAACCCGGCATTACTAACCGCGCAGGAAGGGTAACCTTTACTGTATGTGAACAAAAACGTGAAAGCTCTGAGAGCGGAAGGCGCTCGATGGAAATGGGGGAAATAGCGATTTAGGGTTTGCTTTTTGCAGATGTGCTGATTGGACATCGCGATGTGCACTTGAACTTGACCGAATTTACAGCACAGAACCGGGACCATGGCTTCTGAAAACATTGGCCTCATTAAAAAAATATAACGGGGATTTATAATTGAGTGGCCGTGGCCTGTAAAAGAGCCACAATCCCGTGGGTCATATTGCAGACTTCCCCTGCTGTAAAGACGTCTAAAACTTTGCAATTCTTACGCATATGCACATTGAATGATACATGTAAGTCAGCCGATCGCAGTAATGTAAAACGTATGACCTGGTTGTGGCTTCATGTGCGTGGAAATGCGGTGACATTAAACGCCTGTGTGGCCCAACAATAAATTATTTTTTAAGATAACACGTTCTGATTGTTGCCTGCAATTATGTTTTAGATGCGAAGAACAGTCTATTCGACCTTTTAAATTAATCAGAACCGGCTGTCATTAATCTTGACTTAGAGGAAATGAAAGACATCCTATATGAATATATAGGCTAGATATTAAGGGTTATGATTTTTTTGGGGTAGGTACATTTCCACGAGTGCAACAGTGTAACTCAGTGCGCATGGCTGACTGCTAGAGTAACTTTAACCCAGACACTTAAGGTGAAATGAAATATTAATAAAAAAAAAACTAAACAAGATAATCATCCTGGATTTATTTAGCAGCGTTATTCAGGTTATTTGGCGCACAGTAGCAGTATAACCATGTAATATCGACAACTGTACACCCATACACCCATGTGGTGTAAAACAAAAAAGTGGTCTATAGGCCCTATAGGCGATAGTAGCTATACAGTATCCGATAGAAGCCTGTGAGCTTCCTAAACATGACGTGCACTCAACAAATGAAAACCGATGCTCAAAAAGAGCCTCGTTATGACAGAAAGATAAATTTAACCAAACTGTTTTAAGTAAATATGCACAAAAGGTGTCACTACAGCATGAAACTCTGCTCACCTGCATCACAACACTAATGCTAAGCTAAAGTGTATCTAATGAACGAGTTGATTGTCACTTTTCTTTCTTTATCTTCCAGGAGAGCGGAGAGAAGAAGGATCATCTCTTTTTTTTGTTCCTTTGAGTTTATTTTCACCTCATCTACATCGCCCCCGTTATTAGATATCACCCATAGACTCTTGATGATGCCGTCCAACACTGTCACCAACACCACTGCATTTAAAGGCTCAGGCTACACTGATTCACCTGGAAACAGAATGGTAAGAAACTCGTGTGAAATATAAAAGTGTGCCTCAGGAATCTCACTTCAGGTATTTATGAGACTTCTCTGAAGCTTGGTATGTTGCTGAATGACTCGGGCTTTCTCAACTTTATAGCTAGTGGGTTCAAAGAGTTCATTCAGTCATGTTTTGGCTATTTGAATCCCTTGAGCTAAGCTGTTGATTAATTTGAGTCTCCATCACTTCAAAATGCAATTTTTTGTGAAAGCCCTCAAACTCACCAGATTTAAAAAGGAGATTAGTCACTCCTGGGCGTATGCACCAATGATGTTGTACAGTGTGCCTTTTAGTATTTAGTGTGTATATATATATATATATATATATATATATATATATATATATATATATATATATATTTTTTTTAAATGAGTGCATGCATTAATGAATGTGCGTTTTTCTCAGACTATAGTTTGTTAGTGTTATTACTTTGATCTTACATCGATGGAGCCCTGAAATAAGAGCAATGAGGTTTGTACAGTCACTTCAGGTCAAAGCCCATTAAAACCGTTCCCAATTTTATGAATGAATAAAATAATCAATCTGTCAAGCTAATGCCTTACTAATCTCTGCAATCTTACGATTTACTGGAGTTGCATCAAGTCCTCCTGTTTATTGAAGAATAAACACTACTTTACTTTAGAATCTAACAGCATGTGGCGTGCCATGTCACCTTTCATGATGCAGACAGACTCATTATTACAGTCTGTGCGTAACTGCAGCATCACTGATGCTCACACAGAGGCAGCGATAGCAGCATCACTGAGGCGGCTGTGGCGAGATGCAGCTGAATTATGTGACATTCGCTGTTGTAATGGTGGTTGGTGACGTGGGCGTTGGCTGTTGTAGGTTGAGCTGGAGCTGGAATGGCTCTCCAGCTTTTTTACTAGGGGGGATCTGTCCTCTTCCTCTACTTTCCCATTACACAGTACTGCCCTTAGTCTTGTTGCCTGGCAACAGACATTGCCTTAAATAACCGGCTACCCAGATGGAAATAGTTCAGAGAATACTGACAATGTAAGGTTCACTCGAGGCAACAACAAATCATATTTCAGGCTTTTATGTTGTTTTTTTTATACAGGAAATATGAGGGTGAAGTGTGTGTGAAAATGGCGTGTTATTTCCATTCAGTGTGCTTAAGCACTTGGGTTGGGAATTGGATGAACGGCGTGGTGTATGTAGGCTGTTCCTGCAGAGATAGCCAGGCACCACTGAATTGTGTCATCCATGTAAGTGGTTCCCAAATGAGCCTGCACACCAGGCTGCACTCAAAACGTGCTATTATCTATGCAAATTCTGCCGCCCTGTAAGGAAAAGACCGAAGCACCAGGCTCTCTATTAGTAATCACACAATAAACCCAGCACCGTCTGCAAAACACATTCTCTCACAAAAGCATCAATATCTACATTTAAAATAACCTTCTAAAGGCTCGGTGGTAACCTCAGTATCTTTATGCAGAGATTCATTGATGAATATATGATTTTTCCAGCGATATTCATCAATTATAACCCTGTGCCCATTAATCACAGCATCAGTTACACTGATCACATCTATCTCTTTATGCAAATCCGCTTATCTGGGACACTAATGGTTGATGGATTTATTCCAACACTCTCAGGACGTAACATGGTCTGACCTTTGAAATTCCTGCCTATGTTTATTAACCTCCTCCATCTTTTAAATTATTTAAAAGGGTAGGTCTATAAGCTCTGCAGCTTCAGTACAGTGGTTTAAGAATGTTTTTATGGCATTTTTTGCCTTCAATGGACAGAGAAAGGAAGGTGATGAGATGTCACAAGAATCAGAATGAGAATGAGGTTCATTACCAAGTAAGTTTCACATACAAGGAATTTGCCTTTGTGTTTGCTGCTTACAATAAATACATTAAGAGGCCATACAAAAATAAAAGCAAAGTACTACAACAGTCAAGAACATAAATATAGACAGAAAAACGTACAATAAATATTATATATACACACGTATACGTATATAAATAGATATATATAGAAAATATTAGCCTATAACCAAATATGTAAAGTATAACTGTTATAAAAATATTTATCAGGGGATGTGCACAGGTTCACAGAAAGGTCCCTGGCCGGTGTTACAATGTATACTTTGACCCGTCAGATTGTGTGATCAGGAATTTTGGTTGTATGTTTACCATGTCAAAAGCTGAATTTTATTGCTCTTACCAAAATAAGTGACTCTCTAGTTAGTTGTGTTATTTATTGTGTCATGCACATACAAGTGAACAACCCACATGGACTTGTATAAGTATTACCAAAATACTAATAATAATTACTATAATACTAATAATGTACTGTTGCAGTTGTAAAAAACTATTGTCAGACATTTTAATAGTATTTAGATATGTTTAGTTACATATTTTGATAGCAGTTACAGATGCTAACCTCATAATATTTAGATAGGGTGGTACATTTTAATAGCGCAGATTTATTGGAGGAATTAAAAGGTGTTGCACCTGTCCTTGATTGCCCCCATTTTCTTCTCTGTAATTAGGTTGTTACTGAATTATCTTGCTGTATTTAACACTATCCATTATGCAAGGACAAAGTCAATTTACAGTAATCTATCATGTTATCCCACAGTACCTAAAATTAAAATAAAAGTACTTAACAACAAGCCAGCAGAGGAACTCGGTTGCAGGATGCCTTTCAATGTAGATAACTTATTTATCTTTGAGGGAATCTCACATTCAATGAAGGAATTTAATAAGCACCAAGCCCGCCACCCCCCCCCTATAGCTGTCAGAAATGGCCTTGCAATCTCATTTGCATTCAGACCTGGTGCTGGTGGTCCTATTCAGTCAAAATTGAAACTCAAAGCATCTACATTAGGATCATCTTTTCTCTCATCAACCCCAGGGGTACTTGGTGGTGGCGCACATGGGGCTTTGTTCACGGGGGTAGACAGTTTTATTAATCAAAGGGAAATTGCAGCAAGGGAAGGTGGGGTCCAGTCGACGGCTTTGTAACGGTGTCAAGAGGGGGATTGTCTGTGGAAGGTCAGCGCTGTGTCTGTGGAGCTTTCACTTCAGTATGGTTCAAAGGAACGTGCCATTCAATTTCTATCTATCTCATTGTCCACTCAGCCAAAGACACTCAAGGACTCGCTGCAGGTCCCCTCCAAATTTTCAAGTGTTTCAGTGTGGTGCAGTTTTGTGTGTGTCCTGCAGATCTAGTGTAACAGCTGCTGCATCTTTGGCTGAGGTGAAACTGCCACTTCGTTTACTGTAAGCACAAATACAGGCTTTGATAACCTGGAAAGATGTGCAACCAGGCCTGAAATGTAAATTTGACATTCCCACAGATAATGGCTCTGATTATTATAGAATTCTGAGTCTAAATCATGATGTGTTGCTTTTTGTTGACAGGGTGAAAGCACACTACTGGACATGGACCTGATGACAGAGGAGAAGTCGGCTAAAAGTAGTGCCTCTTGTAAAGTTGGCAAGCCTGGAAGAAAGCGCAAGCAGTTTCCAGTGAGTGGTGATCTGACATTTTACAACTACATCCATCCATGCATATTTGTTTTACAGTGATCAGTTTTCCAATATATTAGCTAAATATTGCTGATTGTCAAGATTCAATATCAGCTGGTTCCTGAGCACAGCAACATAAAATGAATAAAACTGCACTGCAATTTCTTTAGCCTGGGTCTTAGTAAAGGGTATTAGTGTCCCATGCTGGTCTAAATGGGTTAAGGCTGGGGCATGCTTGATAAGAACTATTTCATATGTTTCATTCATGTCAAACGAAAGGCAAAGAATCTAAAAAAACAAAAACATTTTATTCAGTCACATCTTAAGGCTTATCGGGATGAAATGCACATATTTTCAGGCAATCTTGACTGGAAAGCATTCATCGTGTCACATGCATAAATTAAACATGAAAGGTGACCTAAATAGATGAAAAAATGTATTACCTCCACACAGCTGGCCAATGACTGCATGCAGAGAGTGTGAATGTCGGATTGCAAGGTGTCGGATTGGGAGGGTGTTTCAGATGCCGTTTGACCAATCCGATAAGCACTTTGGTTGGAGTATAACTGTGCCCTCATTATCCTCCAAAATAAGTGCTTGTCAGATCAACATTTCCGACAGGAATTGCGGAGGAATTGCGTTTGTAACTTTTCAAAAGCGACATACGGACATTCACATGTCATCATGCAGTGATAGGCTGGGTGTTTTTCGAGGCGAGTCAGTATGTTTGGCATGATTTTCTCTCTCAAGCAACAAGTGTATTGCCTTTCAGAAGAGACTGTCACAAAGTGTACATTTAGAACGATTATCGCGTCTCCCCTCTCTCTATGACAGCAGACTTTTCACCACCACCATCAAGTGAGGCTTTTTAGAACAACTACACATATTTGCCGTATGACACATCACGTGAACTAGTTTGTTTTAGGCATACTCCGGCCTCAAGTGTGACATGATGTGACGTGGTCTAAATGCTAATTCAGAGGCTTTAAGTAGTATAATGTCTCGGTGAAACATTAAACATTTTGCTTTTGTTGAAAGAATTAAAAAATATTGAATATCTACACAATATAACACCTATCAACAAATAAAGGTGTTCAGAAACACCACATGCACTCCTTTGTACTCATGTATAAACATCACACAGTCTCCACCATGTTTCACTACTGCGTTATTATGGAACCCCACGCAACTTGTAGGAAAGGCCCACCCTTCAATAGCATTCACACACTACTATTGGCCAGGCGTCCATGCTTACGCAAGGTAACGTAACCCGATTTGTTCAGGTCCTATCCCCTGACCAATCGGCTATCTTAACCTTAATCACTCAAGGTCAATGCCTAACCCCAACCAATCAAACTGCTTCGCAGGGCAGGACTTTCCTAGAAGTTACGTGGGATCCATAATAACGCTTCACTACTCCAACACCATTTGTATTCAGTCTGTGATGTCGTCTGCAGTTAAAAGCCCTGATTATAATGATAATGATTAATGACTCTTGGGCCAACATGTATCTGGGTATTTTTTCCCTTGAGATGTTATCATTTGTTATCATTACCTGTGCTTTTAAAGTCATGTTAATTAATTCTCACAGTGTGATTCAACAAAACGGATATTGTATGGTAGGGAGGGACATGCAGGTTTGTGTCAGTGTGTATTTAAAGCAGCTGAGTGGTACTACCAGTAGCTATACTCAGAACCAGGGTGGCTTAGCAATTGTTTTTACAGCTGTGGGGGATTGACCACGTGTCAGACACTCCAGTCACATAGGTTTTTCGTCGTCGTCGTCGTCGTCGTCATTTTTGTCTGAATAAGTGAAAATGTACTTGCAAATTTGATATGCTGTCTATAGGGCATTTGTTTTCAATTATTAAAATGATCAGGTAACGCTGGTAAATAGCTGTTTATGGTGCTATATCAATAGCCTCGAGCGCATTTAAGTACACAAACATCAGGACAGGGTCAAGTAGGTCCTCATAGGAAATGTTGAATGACAATGGCAACCAAAGTAAAGCATTTATTCATTCAACTCAGTTTACATGGTTTTATATTTTACATATTAACTGACCTTGCTGCTCTTTGCTATCGTGGATCCAGGCTGTAAGATTCAGGGCCTCCTGCTTGTCTGAAGGAGGTTAAAAAATGCTCAGCTGGTTACATGTTTTAAGCATGAATCTGCACTCAATTCATAACATAATATTGACACCTAATTCCCTGTGGAATCAATAAAGTGCTGCAAAACCAAAACAATGACCTGAAAGAAGCCAAAATGGTCTGTAGAGCTGAGGGAACTTAATAGTTGATAGGATGATAATTATCTGTGGGATTGTCAATACAAGTGATGCTTTTCACATTATACATTTGTATAATAATCATTTGATCTATTGTTAATATGGAAATACTGATTAGTGTAGCTTTAACAGCTTATTAAACATACTATGCATTAAACCAATTATGTGTAAGTTGTAATGCTGTGCAGTAAGTTGGATTTGAAAGCCAGTGTTTTATTTTGTCTGCCTGTCTGCCTGATTTACTGACTGTGACCTCTGACCTCTCGCAGGGGCCACATGTAGTTCACTGGGTCACTAATCTGTTGCGTAATTCTTTCAGCAACAGATGTGTGTATTGTGTGTGTGTGAGCATATTGCCTGAATTTGTGCACGTGTTTGACTTTCTGTTTGTGTCTGTCTGCCTAAACTCACACACGCCCCAACCTCTTTTTCCAGTTATGAATTAAGTGAGAATATTAATAATGCCTCTGCTGTGGATTTGTTGTTTTCATTCATCGTGTCAAACAGATTTACTAGAGCGCCGCAGTTTGAATGAGTGCAACTGTTTAACATTTACAGTTAATTTGTTCTCAGTTACTACAATGATGAAGTCATTTAGATTTTTGCGGCTTGCCAGGAATGCTTAAAAACCACCGTTGGCTCGATGTAGCTCTGTTTTACAATACAGTACGACTTCTGTTGTTTATTTTGCATCTCTGTACTGCATAATTTGCGTTGCATTCATTACATTGCATTTAATGTATTTGGGTCACATCAAAGCTAGTCTGCAAAAATGAGATTACATTTGACCTCTTAGCTTCTAGTAAAGGATCTTGTGTTTGTTAAATACCCTCTGCTGAAAGACACATGCCTCCTGAGGCATTGCTATTGTCTACCTTAAATGCGAACTGCTGTACCTACATCTACAGTAGATGAAAGCTTCAGCACTGCTCTCATCAGTGTTGACAGTCTGATCTCACAAGACTTGCTCCACTTTCTGCTCTCAGTAACCCAGTAATGGGATTGTCTGAGAAAGTGTTTTTATGGCTATTTTTAGGCAAGAGCAGAGACACTATCACATTTCCTCAAATGTGTATAGTTGAAACAAATCTTTCCTAGGTCTTCTAAGGTCTGCTTTTTTTAGGTACGGTGTAAGAACTGAATGCCTGCCACTGTAACTTAAACTGCAGTTTAAGATAGGTCAGCTCTCTTTGAATTCACTCCTCTGCATAGAATGAAATAGTTTAACTGGGCGTTCCAAACTGGACGGAGTGAAAAACTTTGTTGTCAAACAGCCAACATTCTTGACATATTTCCGTGCTGCTGTAATCATGAATGCACAACTAGAGGAAGCGCAAAAGTGTACCTGATGAACTTTAATGTAATCCCTTCCTCACTTGCAAGTTAATGGCTGTACAGCAGATTTACTAGCACAGCTCTGAAGTTTACAACTGTAGTTTTACAGAGCTAAATGGGAAATGCCATACTTCACTGACTAATAAGTGTAGAAGTTGAGCCACATGTTTGATTCTGTCAAGATAGAACAGAGGAGGCTTCAGGGATGAAATTAAGTGTATCTAATATGAAATTGATGAATGCTTCCATTCTCATTTTTTGTCAAATAGCCCATTTAGCTAACAGAGACTAAATAGTGTTTATCTTCAGTCTAATAATGCCAGCTGTTTTATTGTTGCTAGCTGTGGTGACCTTTTCTCAAGCCTGCTGGATGATTTGTTGCATTTCCTGAAAGCTTTCGTTTATTGCTCTGTCAGCTACAGTATATCCAGTGATATGTCATAACTGCTGACAGGCTCAACACTGTTGTACACCTTCAGAACATCAAACTGTAACATACTGCTACAGCAATAACAACCTGCAAAGCTAATAGATTGCCAGGATGTTAACATTTCAACCGCCTCTTCCCCTGCCTGCAGGTCGATAGCTGTGGCTCTCTTAAAGCCAGTGTGGGCGTGGGCAACATCTACACTGGGGTGGGTAGGCCGTCCATGGCCCAGGTCCACAATGGTGACGTGGGCGGGCACAGAGACAGGACGTCCGAGGCCTGCTTCCCAAAACAGGAGAAGAGGGAAGTGGAGAACGGGATCCCCAGAGATCCTTCCTCTTGCCGGGCAGAGGACAGCTCCCAGGGTCAGAGCCTGAGCCCGTCCCCAGAGAACGGATTCCTGCCTAGCCAGGAAGACCAGGAATCGGAGAAAGACAAGGACGACAGCCTGACGACGCCGCACAAGAAACGAGGGAGGCGGAAACTGGAGCGGCCAACGAAATGTGAGTTTTTGGCTCCTGCTTATTCGGCTCGGCTATCTTTTGATCTGCTCTCTGTTGATCCAGCAGGGAAAGTCATGTGCCTAGTGTGACTAGAACAATATGTTGAGTAATGAACTGTAAATGGATGATGGACTGAGTGGGTCTGTGCAGCTCAAGACAGTGAGTATGGCCCTGCCACCGCCAGGATTAGTAACACTGAGGCTAAAAGAGTTGCATTCATGCTGCTGCGTGTAAATCATAATTATGTTTATACTGTTGATATCCATCTCATACATATTGTATGGAATATTATGCATGCTATATTTCACTTCTTTTGAATGTCTCGGTGGGGCTTACAAAAATTCTTTAATTGTGCACAACCAATTGATATTTTAATGTGTAGCGTGCACCATATGACCAAAATACGATTTATGATGAAGAAACAGGCAGCTGCACTGAAAAAGAGAGAAAAATGCTAAATAAACTACCTTTGAAATAATGCAAACCTCTAATTGTGGAAACATTGTTTCAGCTACTAAAAGTCAGTCACAATGTGTCATTTGAATAGAACAAAATACAAATGAGTTGTCCACAAAGGGGAAAAAATGTCTGGCCAATCCAGCGCACGCGCACACACACACACACACACACACACACACACACAATTTATTTATGTGTAGTGCTGAAACAACCAGCTGATTAATTGATTACCGTTTTCACTATTTTCTTATATTTTATAGACCAAACGATTAATCAGGACAATAAACGGCAGATTAATCGATTATTATTTAATGCCCTAATTATGTGAATTTTGTAACGAAGACAACAGGAATGAAAGCATGACTCGTTTGCTACCCAAAAAGATAATAAAAAAAAAAAAAGACATTACTTGACTTTCGTAAAATAATAATGTTAAATCATTTGACTGTAAATTGAGTTTTGGTCCTAACAGAACTGAGTCTGCCACAGTGCACCAGCAGACAACTGTAGCATATAAAGATAAAATAAATCAGGGGGGCATTGTTTAGAAAGAGTGGTGCCGACAGGTAGTTTTTAGTCCAAGATGGAGATTACCAATATCACTTAGCCGCCCCCCTCACTCTCTGTTTTTTAGTCCCATTTCTCTCTCTCTCTCTCTCTCTCTCTCTCTCTCTCTCTCTCTGAGCCACGTGTCTCTCTTGCTCCTCTCTCGGCCTCAGAGACACCGGCTATGACCTTGATGAGGAGTGCAGTCAATAAAGCCAGGGGCGGAGTCACTCGTCTCCTGGCAACGAGCCTCTGTTGGGCGCTGGCAGGTCTCTGTTGTGGTCGCCTCCCCCGTCGGGGGCCCTGCCAGGTGGATGGCGTTGTGCCCAGAACTCTTTACAAACTGAGTCTGCACTCTGTATTCACCTGGCTGATCTGTGCATCTAGGATCTGTTACCTCCCTTTGAAGCAGAAATCTGGGATAACTCTGTTAGCTTTTGGTGTAAATGACTCAAAACTGGTTTTTCCGAACCAGGTCTGCAACTCTGCTCCCTAATCTGTGTTTGGGTCCAATGCTGCTCAGCTTTAGTATGATGCAGCGGTCAACACAGAGGGCATGACAAAAATCTCAATGTGCATTGAAAGTCTGCTTTATATGATCTGCATAAAGATCATGCTTTTAATAAGATTAGTTTGCTGATAGTTAGCTTAGTTAATAAGTGTTGAGGGGACAGATCACAAACTGGGTTAAAGGGGCACTCCATCACACTAACGCCTGAGGATTTTTCTATTAGAGGGAGCATTGGTCAGCCTGTGAAAACTTCTATAAAGTCTGAGAGGGTCTTATGCAAATATGGTATTGAGTTGGATTATGGAAAGTGTTAAAGTTTTGGAGTTGGTAGTATCTCTCCCTCTGTTTCTTAAATTTTGACCATAGGTTTAACATTAAATCGCTGGTAAGATTCACACCTACTGTATAGTTAATTTGCTCTGGTCCAAATCAGTTGATGAGTTTGTAAACTTGGAGCGTTTTTTCTCTTGGTTCGGTTTCGCTTCACACAGAGAAAAATCCAAGCGTACCAAAATGCATCACTACGTAAAGTGCTTATTGATCAGATGTGTCTGGGGCGGGAGCAAGAAAGTAAATACAGGAATAAGGTCCTCTGTTCAGTTCTAGTACATATTCCTTGTATCTCCATGGTCAAACAGGCTCATTTCATTTAAATACTTTTTCAGACATTGTTCCGTGAGCGGCATTACTACGTCTGCTCGACTTCGCTCTGCTCTGCCGGCGTCTGTCTCCAACTTTAGCCGCAGCTGGTTTGACCACGGAAATGTGAGTGAAGGCAAGCTTGACAGGATCCATTTAGCTCAGACTTGCGGAGTGCATATAGTTGGGGCGGTTCGAGGTAGGATCACATTCTCATCACAAACAAACCGCTCCAGGGTTTGTTTGAAAGCGTAACGAGACCACATCATCAGACCAACCCGAGTGTGATTTGTGATTTAGACTAACTTAAGCTTACCTGACAAGCTGAAAAACTCCCTCTCTCACATATATTCTCACACAAATCACTATCCAAGTGAAATGAATGACTGACAGGCTTCACAGCATCTAAGATGACCACATGTTTAGTGACACTAATTGCAGCAGCAACTTCAATAAACAGCCCTTTCATCACCTAGCTCTGTAACGCAACTAACATCTCTAAACACAGTGACATTCACAAGATAACATCAACTCTTAACATGTCACCCAGTTTGTTAGAATATGCTGTTTTAAAGTGTCAGAACTGTTGTTGACATGCAGGAAGTGTCTTTTAATTTTTAACAGAAGCAGCAAACAGCAGACTGCAGAAAGAGGGAACTAAATTGTCAGCAGTTTCAGCCACAATACCAAAGAACAGACTAGATTAGAGGTCTGCGCGGGGTCCGCAGGTCCCTCAAGATCTGCAGCAGATGCTAGTGACATGTATTCATGCAATGTGTGAACATAGTGCAGGTTGGATAGTTTGTTGCTTGCAAGCTGTGCACACACACCCAAATTTGCTGATTGGCGAAAGTTTGTGAGTACTAATTGATGCCTATGACACATTGAAAAAACATTTTGAAACTAAAGGATTTCTTTCAAACAGGGCATCAAAAAGTAAAAGGCCAACTGTACATATTACAGATTAGTGAGCAGGCTTG
Source organism: Sander vitreus (assembly GCF_031162955.1). Classification (NCBI taxonomy): domain Eukaryota; kingdom Metazoa; phylum Chordata; class Actinopteri; order Perciformes; family Percidae; genus Sander; species Sander vitreus. The sequence continues at coordinate 7,874,556 of NC_135874.1, read as the reverse complement.
GGTACAAAGGATTTTGGAAGCAGGCGACTGTGGAGCAAAAAGCAGCAGGAGTATGTGCAATCTCTAAAACACAGACTTTTAATTCAGATTACATCATCAAAAAGTACTGCCCAGAGTTTAATTGCAAAAAACACCACACACTGCTGGACCTGTATGATGTCTTGATTTACCTTAAATGCACTAAACAGTGACGTTATACATGCCGGGAGATATTAATCCTGTTACTGGACAAGTTTGAATAGAGGGAGCGTTGATATATTCATCACAGGGAAGCAAGTCCTTGGTGGGGGGCAGCGTGGTGGATCGATAGTCCACTAAACAGGGTTTCTGTTATCCATCTGGAGGGCACAGGAAGGATTTGAGCTCCGGCTGGAGTGGAACTGAGCTCTAGCAATACGAGAGCTGGATCCCGCTCAAACTGGCAAGGTATACTCTCTGTGGGCAACATTAGCCAGCTCCCCTCACAAACCCAATGACCTTGGCAGTGTGCACTGCCTCACCGATTTGTTATATAGTCACTTATTCCCGATGAGGACCAGGAGACCAGGAGAGGGGAGAGGGATGGAAAAAAAGAGCAAGGGGGGAGGGAGGAGCAGAAGACTCAGCTACACATGGAACCAACTTGAAGAGGCTGCTAAGAGAGCGGACTATTGTTTGGACAGGTCTGTAGGGTACTTCACTGACAAGCCAGTGTTGGCTGTGCAGACAACATGCCATCAAAAGTTGTCCTTAGCCTCTCAGGGCTCAAGTGTTATGATAGTGTTTGGGCTTCGACTCAGCCGATAATCATGTTTAGTCAGGCTGTGCCATCATGCTAATTTAAGACACAACTGCTTAAATGATGTGTATATACTCTGCTGGTGTCACATTACCAGAGTCTGGGCACTTTTAGAAATGCTCGCTTACACTGAAATTTAACTATTGTAAAAGTAATATCAGAGGTGTTGCTTTGAGCTTCTGTGATGAAGCTGATACTGGGCTCCGCAACGCCGTATGTTATATATACAAGCGAACATGCTCGCCAGGTTCTCATGGTGTTCTCATGGTGTTCTGATACTGTCACGATAAACATCTTTAGAGCATATTGTACTGCTTTTTACACTGCCCCCTTTTGGGTCAAGTTTAAAAAGGCAAGCTTTAATAAGCTACAGGTTGCTTACAATGATTGTTTGCGCATACTACTCACAAAACCAAGGTGGTGTAGTGCAAGTGAATTGTTTTGTCAAGCTGGAGTCAATACATTCTCTGCTTTACTGAGGAATCTAATAATATCTAAATCTAATTCTTCTTGTAACTCTGTTATTTTACAACTGATTGACCCTTGGTTCGGTGTTGTGCGATACCAGTCAGCCTCATGGGAATACTGATATAGCTGTCTTTTTTTAATTTGTGTCTGTTCTTTTGGATCTGTCCTTCTTAATTGTGTTTTTTTGTTTTTCTAAATGGACCCTTAGTCTAATAAAAAAAAAGCTATCTATCTCAGAAATAATGGAGCAATACCAAATTTATAACGTCTTGAACGAATGAGCAGCTGACATGACAGTGAGTGAAGGAGAGGGCGAGCCCTCATGAGAGAGAGAGATAAGGATGTGTTGTCACACAGATGACAAGCAATGTATGGTCACGGAATAGGTTACGGATATTGAAGTTATCATCCCTTAAATCATATATAAGTCCGTAAATTGTGTGCAAGGTTAAAATGGCAGGTTAGTAAATGCGCTGTTAGTTGTTTCCTATAGGTATATACTTCCTATATTTGGGTCGGATTGTATTCTCACCTAAAGTAAACTGAACTCTAGTGCACTTAGAAGCAACCGAGACCCCCGTTTTCAAGCAGACCAGAGTTCGGTTGTTTGGTCCGCACCAAAATCAGAATGAGCTTTCCCACCACTCCAAACAAACCGGACTATCTGACAAAACGCTCTAGGTTTCGGTTAAAACAGACCAAACTGCTCAGGTGTGATAGCAACTTTGGTGTTTCAGTTGGATGGTATTCATGCTCCCTGGCTAACCCCTCACTGCTCTGCTAAACACAGGAAAACATTGCTGTTACAGAATGAATAACATGCCCTTGTTGTTGTGGACCTCCGCATCTTAAATCATGGCCAAGTTAATAGGAAATCCCAACTGGAGCTTTTATTGTGTTCAAGACATTTTTATTAGACTGCGGTTTCAGAGCACCTTTCACCAAATATTTTCTGTGCTATTTTTGATGCTCTTTACCCTGCTGCTGCACCTCTCGCTTCTGGTTTTGCAACTTCCTCTGTATAGCCTATGTGGACATTTTCTTTCCTGTGTAAAATATTAGTCTTTCTATGAAACTGCTGATAGTATTCAAGAGTTCTGAATCCTTACAATACATCAGCGTTGGAAGAAGTATGTAGTCATTTACCTAACTCAAAGTAGAAATACTTAAATTCCAAAATACTCCATTACAAGTAAAAGTACTTACCATTCGAGCGGAATCGATTAGGGACTGCACCGTATATACTACTAGATTATTATTATTTACATGAATGGAACATTTAAACACTGTAACCGGTAGTGGTAAAGCTAATTTGAACTACTTTTGTATGCTGTTGGGTACTTAAACCTATAACATTACATATTTTCTACAGATGTTTTACATCTCTCCAGAACAGCTACTAAATGGACCTTAAGGTGAGATTGTCTTATCGGCAAATTGTGTAAGCTCTACCACCATTTTTATGGAGACATATACCAGCTTCTACATCTCTACACCATCCAGTTGTACTTAACTGCAGCAACAGCAGATAAGATAAAAAGTTATTTATTGCTCTGCAGCAGTTGCAATACAAAGCTGCCTGAGACCTGCAGCCCTTTGCTGCATGTCAATCAACCCCCCCCCCTTCATGTCGATGCTGTCCTATCAAATAAAGGCCTAAAAATGCCACCAAAAAAAAAAATTAAAATTAAAAATATGTCTAAGATAGTAATCATAACAAGGTGCAAATCCAAAATAGTACACTATATACAACGCCAAAATCAGGCTAACAGTATGAATCATAAGAATGTGAACAGGTCTACAGTATGTACAGTGTCAGATCTGAAGTATAGGTAGTGTAAGAGTGCATGGTTAACACAGGATGTTCATAATTATGCCCATGATATTGGACTTAATGTCCCATTATTTCACTAGAGACTCATGTCTTGTCATGTTGAGGCTTTGGAGATTGGCAGGGAGATTATATACGGCCCCAGAGTCACAGTCAAGTGAAGCAGTACATTGTTGCCTTTACGGCTCTGTGTCAGTGGCGTGAGAGGGACCATGCTAATAGCAACCAGCTGTGTGTCTCATGAGGGGGGGATATAAGGTCAGAAGTGTGACATTTGCCAAAGTAAACCTGGCCTGTTGCATCAACCCCACACATGGCACCTGAGTGCACAAGCTCCCAGACGATTTTAAACTCTGAGCATGCATAAGGAGTTTTCCCGAGCCAGTATCTCTCGGCAGTTTTATTAATTTCACTTTAATTTGATCAAACACGTAGTTAATGGGAAGATGTGGAGGGCGAGCCTAACAATTTGGGTTAATAAATGTGTCATGCGGGTTATTGATGAATGCAAGGCCACTTCAGTTTAACGCAGACACAAGGATAACCGATGTGGTCAATTTCCACCCCTCTATGAATGATTTAGGCCATCCATTGTGTCGCTGTCTTCTCTCTAGATGTGGAGCACAAGGAGGAGGACGGGCGTGATGCAGTCAAGACCGAGGTAAGATTTCTGCTCTGTTCAGTCTTTTTTTTCTCTGGCTGGTGTAACCCTCAATGTGTCTTTCACACTTGCCAGGCTGTAGCTTCCTTTTTAGAGGTAAATTACCTTTCCTGTCACACTCTGTGAATCCTCTGCTTGCCAGCATGATAGATGGCCCTGCGGCCAGCTTGAACAGAAACAAAAGTGGTTTTCTTGACGTGAAAAAGGACAGTTCTTGTAGCAGAAATACTAAATACAACTGGATTCTCCACCTGATGTTATCATACTGGCATGTTATAAATACATCAACCTATCCAGCAGTTTTGGTCTTTTGTCTTATTACTTACTCTTGGTTGTGGGCCAGGTTGTATGCTTGATGAGAGGAGGTTTACGTGTCATCTTGCATGACTATAGCTGGGCAGGAATTGTTTGACATTTTGGGAAATACTGTACATTGATTTGTTTTTTTTTTGCCGAGAGTTAGATGAGAAGATTTTAGAGTTAGCTTAGTTTAGCATAAAGACTGGAAACAGGGGAAAACAGCTAGCCTGGCTTTGTCCAAAGATAGTCCGGTACATTTGTTCCCTTTAATGAAACAGTTAGACATTTTGCGAAATACGGTATTTGCTTTCTTGCGAAATACGGTATTTGCTTTCTGGCTGAGAGTTAGATGAGAAAATTGATGCCACTCTCATTTGGTGTCCGTTAAATACGAAGCTGGCTTACCTTAACATAAAGACTGAAAACAGGGGGAAAGAGTTCAGCTGGCTCTGTCTGACAAAGACCAAGTCCCCCTACCAGCACCTCTAAAGCTCACTAATGATATATATATATATATATATATTGCTTGTTTAATCTGTTCAAAAGCCAAAGTGTAAACAACACAATTCTTCTCATATAACTCCCAGCAAGAAATGTAACAAGCGTATTTCTCAAAATATAAAATTATTCCTTTAAACTTACTTCTGTGTATCGCTAAACTTTCTGCCACCTAATCTCCCACAAATATATGACAAAAGATTGCACTGAAAGTAAACTGTATCTGCACCATTGCTAGACTAGAAGCTTTGCATAGTCACCTATCTTTAAGGTCCAGAACAACTGAGTAGTTCTCTTGCATCTGGACTTGTGAAAGAAATGGTACCTAGTGGTGTATTGATTTGAAATATCAAATACACTTGGGAGCTTGTTGTATCAGTTGGTATTGGTGACCTTGAGACTGTTGCCAGGGAGTTGTGCTTCGACACTGTGGCATCACTTCTTGCTGCCTGACCAATCACAAGCTGATGGCACCATACAGCACATCAACATGTGAGTCATCATCTGTTTAGGAATTAGACAACTCCTTCACCTCAATCGCAATTTACTCACTTGTTAAGTCTGTCTCACAGGCTCTAGTGACAAATTGGATGCACAGATTTACTACAAATCTGGATGCTTCCTTATGAGAGAAATAGAAAGAATCAAAAACAGGTAGCTAACTTTTTTTTTAACACCTTAAACAGGGAGGTCGAGGCAGGAGGGGAGTTGGTTGGGAGATCAGCCTTCGTCAGAGGCCCATGCCCAGAATAACCTTCCAGGCTGGTGACCCTTATTACATTAGCAAGCGGACCAGAGAGGAGTGGCTGGCCAAGTGGAAGATGGAGGTGAGTACCCCAGCTCTGTCCCGGCCACAGTAGATTACAGGGTCAGGCGTGTACTAAAGCTGCCAGGGCCAAAGATAGGGCTTGTGGTGCATGAACAGCCAAGTGTATTTGATGGGTCATTTGATATCTCATGAAGGTACCATTTATTTCAGTGGATTTCCAGGGCCTTTGTCTCAGTTAGCTCCTGCATTTCCTGACTTTGTTCTTGTCTATTGTATTAGCAGAGGAAAATGCCTTGATGTGATTCATAGTTCCCGGATGAAAATGTTGCAGTAAATTTAGATTTGCACCATTCTGACTGCTTTTTTCCCCCCCAATTTCATTGAGAATATTTCTTTGATGGAAAATAGCTCCAATTAAACTTTCCACATACTGTAAATGTAGAGCAATGTAGAACGATACAAAGTTAATTCTCAACCTTGGAAACAGTAGTTGACAAAACAATCTCACCACAACTTTTATTAAGTAGCTATGTTTGGGAGGTTTCAGTTGTATCACATGATCATCCTCAAGATTTAGAACAGCTACTATAAATGGACCTTTTGGTGAGGTTTTTCCAAGATCAATAACATGAGAAGTCCTTTAGGTATTCAGAGAAATTGAAATTTGAACATCTACAACTCTGTGACAACTGAGCAAACTTCATCTACTCAGGAAGATCTTGTGATTCGATGGAAAGCTACTGAATTTTGGACATTGTAGATTGCATTGTCAACAAACTGGTATTTTTTACTACATTCAGAATGATCACATAGCACAGTGGTAACTTATCCAAGCTCTGAATTCCTTTCGGACCGTTAATAGAAACTCTTAATGAGCTGCATGAAGGTAAATCTTATAAATATGAAGTTTCCCACATTGCTTATTACTTAAGTCATGTTAAATACAATTCCTGGAAGTAATGTGATGTAGTGCAACTTCATCTGTTACATAATGAGGAGTCTTCGTAGTGTCAACATGGGGTCTTCCATTTCTTCTGCCTCCCCACCCCCTCTCTGCTCTACTCTGGAGAGGGCTCAGAGAGCGGCCATAAAAATGTCTCCAGGGAGAAAATATTGCCAAATTAGCAGGACATGCTGGGGTCCTACAAGTGAAATGTCATAAAATATGAGGCAAGTAGGCAGTTCACGTTTACCAAACAGGAGGATTTTCTTGAACAAGGAGCTCTACAAGGCTGAGATTTAAAATGGATTTGCAAGATGCAAATTCTGAGTATGCCTGTTTTTTCCCCTTTTTTCATCTGGCGTATTGCAAGCTTTGATCTAATTTTTACAATTTGTTTTGGCAGCAAAGCCCTTTCCTGAGGAGTTATAAGATGCATAGCATTTAGTTTTAGTTCTGCTCTTGACACAGAGCTTTGCTGTTGCATGTTTCTGCAGCAGGGAGGACATGGTGGCTGAAAGGGTTACTGCCGTCTTCCACTTTCTCCAGAATCGCTCTTTTTTTCCTTGTGCCTTGTGTTACAGTGGACTTCTCCCATCTCTCCCTCTCCGTTTCCCTCCCCCATTCTTCTCCTGACCCCTCCCCCAGCTATGGAAATGAACTCTGTGCTATGGATATGAGGGTGAAGATGAGGTTTGCAGCAAATTTCCAGCCCTGCTTGCAAGACAGCCTCTTGGCTCTCTGCCAACATTTTGCAAGTCCTCTCTAGCCAACCAGAATTCCTGTCGGCAATCACCTGACCCTGAATTCCCAGACAAAGAAATGTTCATGCTTTCTTTTTTTAAGCGATCTCTTCTACCCTGAGAGTGGGGGTGAAAAAAACTCAAGCCTCACACTGGATTATGAGGGTTGCGCGCTGGTGTGTATGGGTATGTGCACTGCATTGTTTGTTTGATAACATGAAGGAATAGCGTGCATGTCTGATTAGCCTGCTTACAGCGAGGGGAATATGCTGACTTCAGGTATTTCCACGAGAGTTGTCGTGGACCATCTGCTCTGCACGGCTTAAAGGGAAACCGTCTCTTTAAAAAAGGAAGAGTGAGCAGGCTTTAGCCGTGTTTGGGAAAAAGTTGCTTGCGTGAAAAAAGTTTTTCCCGTGGGGTGAATATGCACTGAAACTATTTCCTGTTTCATTGCAGCGCCTAGAAATGTCAGAGTAACATCATTTTCTTTTAGGTCAGATACATTTACCATAAACATGTTGCTGCTTTGTGAGAGCCACCATGATTTCACCTTACATAACATTTAGGTGGGAAAAAGGTGAAGTTGTTGTGTAGGCCGGAAATCTCTTTCCTTCCTTTCATTGTGTACTTTGTTCTGTTTGACTCAGGTCAACAATTTACTATAGGAAGAGTTACTTGATAACTTGAAAGGATTTTAAAGGGCTTTGGAGGAAGCCAATCAGCATCCTCAGGGGGCTTTTTTTTTTAACAACTCCACTTGTGGATTCATGGGGAATTCTGTTTATGTATTCATGGCTGACTCTGTAATATTCCTAATTATCTCTTAAAAGGACGCAATACAATGAGAACCAGATGGCCTATTTGGGTGTGACCCCCCCAAGGCCACTCATGAAATACACAGCCTTTGTAGGGATCTGTGCTAAAATCAGGCTAATGAATGCAGTGGCCACATCGCTGCACAACAGAACCTGCCACTTGTGCATTTTCAGACAGTATTTCCACTGTAAATGCAGCCTTTTTTCAAGGTTTTAGGATCAGCTTTTGCAGCGTTCTTGGTCTGATGCATCTTTAACTACACCTGTCGTGAATTAAGGAAGTTTGTATTATTTGTTCGCAGTCCTGACAAGCAGATTAGCTTAGGTCTTTGCACTGAAGACATATGTCACTGTATAATCCATCAAACAATTACACAAAACAGTCCCCGCTGTGTCTCTCCTGCCTGTTGTGCATGAGAGACTACTGCATTCAAAGGTCAACCTCTTTTGTGTTGCTTCAAAGGCTGGCTGTCACGTTGTGTGAGGAAGTAATGTTCAGTGACAGTTTATTTCATCTAACGTTTACCTTTAATCAGAGTTTGCAGATTTCTTGTTTGTTTTGATTCCATGGCACCTGAATTGCTACTTTAACATCTTTTTTTCCCCCTCTAATGTCTAATTTGTTTGATGCTTGTTGTCTTCATCTCTGTATTACATGTGAGTTTTCAGTTCTTAAGCAAAATGGTGTTTCATCTAAACAACTGCACTTTTGACTCTTTGAGACTAAGACATGTTCCTCGTAATGTTAACAGCCTTATACTAGGGAGTTGTTGTCTTATAAATAACTGAAACTGTGCTGTAAACGTGACCTTTTTGTTAACAAGTATAGCCCAGAATGGACACTAAAGTATCATCTGCACACCCGAGAGACCAATATTTCTTCTCTTTTTTCTGCCTCTAAGTGCACTCTGTCACCCTTTGAGCCCCCAGGGCAGTGTGCGAACTATGGGGGAGCTCGGCTCCCCTTAAAAAGACATGGGCTTCCCTGATAACGTGATTTGTGAAATTTTGTTTTTGTTTTTTTTGTCTCTAAAAATACTGACAATGTGTCATTCTAACGTGCAATTTCAGTTTTGTGTAATGTGATCATCGTGGATTATTATGTGTAAAATTGCAAAAATATTCATTCATGCGATTTAAACTTAATTCACTTCAATAAAGATAACTATACATGCTATTCTTGTCATGAGCATCAAGGCGTGGTGGCGCTGTGGT